>NC_050184.1:19400988-19406994 GCF_008315115.2 Sander lucioperca | reverse complement strand
GAGAAGACATGGAGAAGGACTTCGGTCGGCACCAAGGTGCTTCTGGAAAACCGTTCGCCACCTCAGGAGGGGGAAGCGGGGAACCATCCAAGCTGTGTACAGTAAGGATGGGACGCTGTTGACCTCAACTGAGGAGGTAATAGGGCGGTGGAAGGAGCACTTTGAGGAACTCCTAAATCCGACTAATACGCCCTCTATGGTAGAGGCAGAGCTGGAGGATGATGGGGGATTGTCGTCAATTTCCCTGGTGGAAGTTGCTGAGGTAGTTAAACAACTCCACAGTGGCAAAGCCCCAGGGATTGATGAGATCCGTCCAGAAATGCTTAAAGCTCTGGGTGTGGAGGGGTTGTCTTGGTTGACACGCCTCTTCAACATTGCGTGGAAGTCTGGGACGGTGCCTAAGGAATGGCAGACCGGGGTGGTGGTTCCCCTTTTCAAAAAGGGGGACCAGAGGGTGTGTGCCAATTATAGGGGTATCACACTTCTCAGCCTCCCTGGTAAAGTCTTCTCCAAGGTGCTGGAAAGGAGGGTTCGGTCGATAGTCGAACCTCAGGTTGAAGAGGAACAATGCGGATTCCGTCCTGGTCGTGGAACAACGGACCAGATCTTTACTCTCGCAAGGATCCTGGAGGGAGCCTGGGAGTATGCCCAACCGGTCTACATGTGCTTTGTGGATCTGGAGAAGGCCTATGACCGGGTCCCCCGGGAGATACTGTGGGAGGTGCTGCGGGAGTATGGGGTGAGGGGGTCCCTTCTCAGGGCCATCCAATCTCTGTACAACCAAAGCGAGAGCTGTGTCCGGGTTCTCGGCAGTAAGTCGGACTCGTTTCAGGTGAGAGTTGGCCTCCGCCAGGGCTGCGCTTTGTCACCAATCCTGTTTGTAGTATTTATGGACAGGATATCGAGGCAACTATTTTGATAATCGATTAATTGTTGGAGTCATTTTTTTATTAAAAAAAAATCTGATTTCTCTGATTCCAGCTTGTTAAATGTGAATATCTTCTAGTTTCTTCTCTCCTCTGGGACAGTAAACTGAATATCTTTTGAGTTTTGGACAAAACAAGACATTTGAGGACGTCCTCTTAGGCTTTGGGAAACACTGATCCACATTTTTCACCATGTTTTGACATTTTTATAGATCAAACAACTAATCGATTAATCGAGAAAATAATCGACAGATTAATCGACTATGAAAATAATTGTTAGTTGCAGCCCTGCTGACGTTGTGGTTTGAGGCTACGTTCACACTTGGCTGCCAGCGTCTGTTTTACATTATAATCCTACGGGGTAACAGTGTACAGGGAACTCTCTTTGTTTAATGTAACGTTAGCACCTCTCTCTCTCTCTCTCTCTCTCTCTCTCTCTCTCTCTCTCTCTCTCTGTCCTCTCTCTCTCTCTCTCTCTCTCTCTCTCTCTCTCTCCCTCTCTTCCGCTCTCTCTCTCTCTCTCTCTCTCTCTCTCTCTCTCTCTCTCTCTCTCTCTCTCTCTCTCTCTCTCTCTCTCTCTCTCTCTCTCTCTCTCTCTCTCTCTCGCTCTCTCTCTCTCTCTCTCTCTCTCTCTCTCTCTCTCTCTCTCTCTCGCTCCACATAGCGCTCTAGGATACTGTAGCAGTAGCTGTTGTTATAGCAACAAAAGACCCTATCGGCGGCTTTTTGGCTTTTTAATTTTATTTTTAACTACTAAGCGCTCTGGTCAACTTTTTCTTGTCAAGAAAGACGCCACATGTGAACGTAGCCTTACACTTTTGACCTTCTTACTCGGGCACAGCCCAGAATGAGCTGCTGTCTCTGAAACGTCTTCTTACTAACGTAACACTTCTCTCCTTCACTTACACCTCAGGAAGAATCAGCGGTCTGTTGTTGTTGCTCGCTAGGGTTAGATTTTTGCTTTTAATAAATACACTTTGATTTCTGCAAGTTTAAACCCTTTCTGAAGGCCCCATTTCTCTTTTGGTATTAGTTCAGCTAGAATATAATATTAATAAGTATTTTTGAATGATCACTGTCCGTATGTTGATTTCCTGTGTGTCTTAATGCGCTGGCGTCAAATATCCATATTTAAATTAAGAAAAAAGGCGCTCATAATAGATTTCCCTGCTCCCAGCGTCACTACTTCATGACTTCTCAAGGTGGCATTTAAAAAAAAAAAAAAGTTATTCAAGTTTTTAAAGTTATTTCAACATTTTTGTTGCTTTTTTTTGAAAGGGACTGACTCCGGATTTCCACTGGATGCGGAACGTCTGCGGACCGGCTCCGCTGCAGAACGGCTGCGTGCTCCGTCGTCCGTCATTACCCACCAGGTCCGGATTTGTTGCGGCACGGCTGCGGCCATGACTGACAGCTGAAGTCACGAGGACCCGCTAGATCTCGCGAATTCACGTAGAATAGAACCACAAAACCACCACTAGTTAGTTTCCATCCAGAGGAGTAGAGGGGAAACTACTCTGAGCTGTGTTTTCAAGGTGTAGTGCAGGGAAATATGATCCGCCGTGAGCACGGTGGATTTTATTTTGAAAATTAACCGGATTTTTATTTTGTTTCTGTGCTCAACTTCCTGTCCCGCACTATCTGCCGTGTGCTGAATTGCTGCGGAGCTCTCCGGCGTCCGGCAAAAATAGCAGCTCTGGGTATCTGCTCCGGAGGGCTGGGAACGCCGGAGCTGGGACGCAGTCGGGACGCAGCCGTTCAGCAGTCAGTGGAAATACACACACTGACTTTAATGGAAACCTAATGACTCCTCCGACGTTCCGGAGCGGATCCGCAGACGTTACGCATCCAGTGGAAATTGCCGGTGAGACGCAAGGAAGGGAGGCAAGTGGAGGAGTCGAGGAGGCGATTTAAGGGCTATGGGATGCCGTTCAGCCAGTTGTATGCCTCCTACTTCCTAAACTCATGCGTTTTCATTAAAACCTTTCTATTTAAAAAACATAAACGGTCTCACACTGGCGCACTTGCACTACTCGTCCGTGCATAAGTTTACGATTCTAAACTTACATTGCATTGAAAATCATTTATTAAACATTATTCTGTGATTCCTGCAGATATTTGCCAAGTTATGATACACAACGCTATCAAAAAATATTCTTTTTGATATCCTAATATTGATTTCAGCCCTCACTCCATTTCATGCGTTATTTTTAACCCTTGTGTTGTCTTCCCGTCAACGTTTAGTTTTTCTGGGTCAAAATTAAAAATTTACAACTTTTTTTCCAACGTTTTGATCGTCTTTTTTGACATTTTTCCTGACGTTTTTGTCATTTTTTTAATGTTTTTTCCCCTCATTTCTACACTTTTTAAACAAACTTTTTATCGTTTTTCTCCCAACGTTTTTGTCGCTTTTTTAGACATTTTTTGTCAAAATTATTTTACTTTTTTTTATTTTGTTTAAATGCTATAAAATTTGATAAAACACCCAAATTCAATGAAAGTAGTGAACTGATCGTTTATTTAACTTGTGAAGAGCGTTGTATGGAACCATCCACGTTGTTTTTTGGACAATTTGTTTAAAAAGAAACTAAAATTGCTGAAATTAGGGCTGTCAAACGATTAAATTCTGTTAATCGCGATTTGAATTTCTATAGTTAATCGCGATTAATTGCATGTTTTATCACATGATTAAAATTCTATTATTTTGCATTTCAGAACTGTTTTTAAGTCCATATTAACAATGGAAAGCCATTCTTACCAGTGGATCTTGATTGGGAATCAAATGAATGCAAAGAAAGTGACTTTATGAACTTGATTTTAAGATTTGTATTTGTTTATTATATATTTAATCTAGTGACACATTTGAATTTAACAACAACTTTGAATGCACCACGAGGCTGTAAATTACCAGTTTCATTGAACGCACCGTCTGTGTTTTTCCGACAACAGCAGCTGCAGATTGTTACATCCTGCTGTTGAATCCTCTACAGTGAAATACAGACAAACTTTACACCGTTTAGCGTTAGCTGTCAGCATTGTAACCGTGTTTAATCCAGCTACTAGCTAGTGGTAGGCTAACGTTAGCTGCTGTTGAGTATAGTGTTAACTAGCTAGCGGTAGGCTAACGTTAGCTGCTGTTGAGTATAGTGTTAACTAGCTAGCGGTAGGCTAACGTTAGCTGCTGTCGAGTATAGTGTTAACTAGCTAGCGGTAGGCTAACGTTAGCTGCTGTCGAGTATAGTGTTAACTAGCTAGCGGTAGGCTAACGTTAGCTGCTGTCGAGTATAGTGTTAACTAGCTAGCGGTAGGCTAACGTTAGCTGCTGTCGAGTATAGTGTTAACTAGCTAGCGGTAGGCTAACGTTAGCTGCTGTCGAGTATAGTGTTAACTAGCTAGCGGTAGGCTAACGTTAGCTGCTGTCGAGTATAGTGTTAACTAGCATCACATGCAGCGATGTTTCTGTTTCCTGTAACGTCTGTTTCAGAGCATCAGAGAGAAGTGCGGACATATCAGTGGCACCAGCAGGATGTGTTACGAGGAAGTACGGCAAAATAGTAGCCTGTTAGGCTCGACGCAAAGCCGAGTGAAGTGAAAATAAATTAATAAATGGCGGCATGCGATTAATACGATTAAAAAAAAATTAACGCATTATGCTCGGCCCTTAATCACATCGGGATTAACGCGTTAATGCTGACAGCCCTAGCTGAAATAGAAATTTTGAAAATGGGTCAAATTGGGGCGTCCTCCAGCTCACCCAGTGAGAGCGTGCGCCCCATCCTTTGCAGCGGCGCGGGTTTGAATCCGACCTGCTGCCCTTTGCTGCGCGTCATCCCCCCATCTCTCTCCCCCTTTCACATCTATCCACTTTCAAATAAAGGGAAAAGCCCCAAAAAATGATCTTTAAAAAAATAAAATGGGTCAAATTTGACCCGAGGACACAGGAGGGTTAAATAACTGCCCGGGTTTTCTTTTTTGTATCACACTTAAATTATTATTATAATGAAAATGATTTGTGTCTAAAAACACTTATTAGTTTGTAAAAAGCTTTAAGTTCCTCCTTTTTGTATTTTGTCCAGATGCAGATACAAACAGACCCCTGATTCTTTCTCAGTTAGTTAGTTAGTTAGTTAGTTAGTTGTATATAAATATAAATACAGACCTGTGTTTTCTTTTATTATCTCAATCTCTGTACTCTTCATCTTTCCGTATTTCTCTCCTCGTCCACATACTGTACGCTTCAGCTCGTAACAACTTAAAGATAAGACTAACTCCAACTAACAATTCTTTGGTTTGTACTCAATTAAAATGATTGTTTGTAAAAATCTGAACATGTAGGAAAGATGTCGGTCGCTAACGTGATATTATCTTTAACATGTTGTCAGCTCACCAAGAACACGGCATTGTGGGAGATGTATTTCTGTGTGCATGATGTCGGGTGGACATCAGATCTGGGTCGGTTTAGCTCGCTTGATGTTCTGAGATTGAATGTTTTTGGCACATTAAGGCAAATGAGATTGATGCAAAGCACTTTAAATAATTGGAAAGGTTTTGCACAGTCGTGATTTATTTCATTACTAAATGTTTCTTTTTTATATATTTTATTTTATATACATTATATATTTCTGTTTTTTTTCTTTTTTAACCTTCAATCTTTCTTTATCTCTCTCCCCTTTTATCTTTATTTATTTGCAGGCTTTGTGTCTAACAAAAATCACATTCCCAGAATATTTCTTAAACTATTTAAATATTTCACTTCATATAGTAATCCTAATTAATATCGGAGGGAAGGTGACCCAGCTCTGATTGACACACAGGAAATAAGTCACAAGAAAACTTTCCTAACAACTCTTTATCTTTCTTCATTCACTCTCACTCAGATCTACACTTTTCTCCTCACTAGTTTGTCAAAATAACTTTCTTTCACTTTTGGGTTTTAGATTGTAGAGATGTTTGTGTTTTTAATGTTTAGCAACTGATTGACAGCTTTGTGTGTGTTAATTTCTGTCTGTCTGTTTCTGCATGTTTGTGTGCATGCGTATCTCGTGTGTGTGTGTCTCTCTTTGTGTGTGTGTGTGTGTGT
>NC_050184.1:19278488-19398488 GCF_008315115.2 Sander lucioperca | reverse complement strand
GCCATCAGACTGCTGATGAAGTATGGCAGAGAGCCGGTGCAGAAGTGAGTCGTCTCTCACCATCACAAGCTAACTTCTAGACAGTAAAGCTAGTCATTACTGTTGTATGTTTTGTATGCAAGGGAGGCATTTTTAATGGTTTCTGTGGTAAATCACTTCTTCTCTGCAGGTATAAGCGAGATTCTCTGAAGGTTTTGGGGACGGTGGGAGAGCCCATCAACCCCGAGGCCTGGCAGTGGTACTACAGTGTGGTGGGAGAGAAGAGATGTCCAATTGTCGACACCTTTTGGCAGACAGAAACTGTGAGTTATCCGAAATCCACTGAGGGGCATCCTGTAGTCGAGTTGTAGTAAAGGGAACTTCATTTTTTTTCCAACCTGGACCCTATTTTTCTATGTTTTTGTGTCTAAGTGACTGTTGGAAGTAACAGTCTTGGAAATTGGTCCAGTATCAAGCAAGACAAACCAAGCTACAATGTAAGTTACAGTTACAGTTTCCACCCACTAAAAGTTCTGTTTTTGCCGCTGACAGGCTCAGATTATTATTCTAAATGTCTGACAACATTATGGAAAGGATCCCTACAGAGATAGACATTTATGTTAAAGAGAAATATCATTTTTGTTTAACATGAAACGGCCCCAAAGTCTCTATCGCCAAACCCACCAGACTCCATGTAAATAAACAATCATTTTATAATCGTTAAACACACTTCATTGAAAGTCGACAGAAACAAAATAAAACTACCAAAAGCCGTCTTGGTTCATCTTTCCACTGTTCCAACAATCACCACTCTGGTTTGGTTGAAATAAATCCTTAATTCACCCATTTACATGTGATTATATGCTGGCTCTATACACGCTAAAAGTACTGTTTGTTTAAATGCAGTCTGGTGAGTTTGGCGTTAACAATTTCTGAGCTGTTTCTGGTTAAATAAAAATGATCTTAAAGGTCTATCTCTGTAGGGATCCTTTCCATAATGTTGTCAGACACTTATAATAATAATAATGCGAGCCTGTCAGCGGCAACAACAGAACTTTTAGTGGACAGAAACTTACGAGGCACATTTGTCCTATAGGGTTACACTGGACCAATTTCTTTCTTTTTTTTAAGATTATTTTTTTGGGCATTTTAGGCCAGAAATTACCCTTTAATATTCATATCTATAAATGTTACAGATTTACAGGAAGGACAGCATTCCCTTCAATCTTTATAACTTGTTTTGGCAAAATAAAATACATAACATTAACCCTCCATTAGCTATGTTTAACGCACACACACTCTGAAGCAGTGATTGCAGACTGCAGGCTCGGCTGCCCCCTGCTGGAGACAGATTACTCACACCATGGTGGATAAAAACATTTCTAACTGGATGTTTTCTGTCTGTTCAGGGTGGACATGTGTTGACTCCTCTACCTGCAGCCACACCCATGAAACCGGGATCAGCTGTGAGTAAATGATGTAGAAATAAAACACACTCCATGTTTATTTTGTGTTTTTTTTTGTTTTGTTTTATCCGTAGTTCTTTAAAATTGTCAGTCCCTCCAGAAAAACGTGATTATGCGATCGCATAATTCAACGCATAATCAGCCAAAGTCTGCATATTTATGCGGGGGCGCCGCATTTTTTCAAATATGCCGCACTTTCGCCGCATAAATTGCTGATTTCCGCGCAAAATATGCGGGGCTTGCATGATTTCATAATCCCCGCATTTTCGTGGCAAAAAAGTCACATATATCTTAGCAGAAAGTTGAAAAATGTTGCGTTTACTTCACACAAGAGCAGCCGTTTTCCCCTGTTGTCATGGGAACGTTATGAAGTGACGTAATTACGCGACGTGAACATCATCGAAAAGCTGCAAACCCCGCGATGAAGCCACGATGAAACCGCAGTTTTTGCAAGTTCCCTCAATTTAATCGCATAAAATTGCATAAATATCCCGCATATTCCATCGCATTTTTTAAGAAAACGTGCCTCATAATCAAGGATTTTAGCCCAAAACAATCACAAAAAACTCTGCTATATATATTTTTTTTTTTTTGTTTATTAATATATATATATATATATCAAAATTATTACTCATACATGAGGCAGTTTCAGAGTGTTTTACAGACATTTGAACTGCAACAGGGATAAGATAATGAATAAAAACTGTTAATAAAAAGTAGAAGAAAGACATACAAGCTATTAAAAACCACATTAAGCTCTAAAATTTAAAAATCTTAAAGTCTTAAATTTGCTGAAGCATTGTGTTTTAGGTCTTAAATAATTATAAATAGGTCTTAATTTTCGTACGTCCATGCAACGCTACCTCTAATGCTCTTTTTTATTATTATTCACTGGTGTTGTAGTTCTTTCTGTTGTAGTCCAAATATAATTCACTGTGTTACGACTTCAAATGAGACCAGCATGCAACTTATATTGCAGCCAATCAGCTTTGTGTTATTGGTGTGAGTCTCTTTCGGATTGTACCACCTACATAAAAAAAGGGATTTTATTCTTCAACTATGGGGAAGTGCAAGTTTAGCGATACTTGGCTTGAAAAAACTGAATTTAGGGCTCAGTTGATGTTGTAATAAAGGTCTTAAAAAGGTCTTAAAAAGTCTTAATTTTGACTTGGTGAAACATGCAGAAACCCTGTAAAATATAGGACAATAAATACACAATTTTCGTTGAACAAAATTCATAAAAACACACATTTGTGATCTTTCTTTCCTCTGTCCTCCAGACGTTCCCGTTCTTCGGAGTGGTGCCGGCCGTCTTGAATGAGTCGGGAGAGGAGCTGGAGGGAGCGAGTGAAGGATACCTGGTCAGTATTCTTTAGAAAGGAAATAATCTCAACTGTTATTTCTGTGTTTCCCTCTTTATGACCAGGGTCCCCGCGGCTCCTTAAAAAGTCTTGAAACGTCTTGAATAAAATTTCTGATTTTTAAGCTCTGAAAATGTCTTGAAATCTGGAATTTACGATAAGGAGGTCTTAATTTCACGTGGGACCTAGTCCGACTCGTCATCCGTTTTATTTAGTTTTTTTCAACCGCAATTTGACCAGCGCACCATCTGGGGGCAGCACTTCGATCTATGTGGGTGCAACCTGCATCATTCCATAGGTGACTGACGAGTAGGTGATTGATGAATGCATTGCATGTTCTTGGGGGAGAACCCCCCAAACCCCCCTCAGACCTATTTGGCAGCCACATTTACCCATAATTTAGAGAAAGGATGATGAATACTTTAACTTTTGTGTATTTGTGGGCTTTTGTAACGTCCTGGGGCTGTCCTCCATGTCTTTTTCAAACTGCTATGAGGGGCCAAAATTTAGACATTACCTGGAGTACCTTAAAGGCTGATAGTCAACAATGTCACGTGCGCTTGTATCATGTGGACGCGCTGACAGTTTTGTTGTCATTACTTAGAAATCCTCATGGGGGAGACAGAAACTACGCACTAGAGCTCTGCGCGGGACTGTTTTCTTAATCCCGCTCCCGGCAAATTTCTGACCATTACCGGCCGCACCAGCAACATGTGTGTTACACTCCCGCCCGCTCCCACAATGTGTACGTCCACTCCCGCCCGCACCCGCAAAACTCAAAAATGTATGCCCGCACAGTAATAGAGATGCATTGATGTTGTGTCTTCTCCCGTCTGAGAAAACACGTAATTTTATAGGTTAATAGGGAGAAGATGCAGGCAAAGAAGGCAGGTATTGCTGCTGTTAGACGGGGAGGAAGGAGCAGAGGATGAGGGAGAGAGGGGGAGGAAGGAGCCGAGGATGAGGGAGAGAGGGGGAGGAAGGAGCCGAGGATGAGGGAGAGAGGAGAGGGAGAGAGGGGGAGGAAGGAGCCGAGGATGAGGGAGAGAGGAGAGGGAGAGAGGAGGAGGAAGGAGCAGAGGATGAGGGAGCGGGCGGACGGTGGACGGAGCCTTGGCTCGGAGCTCCCCCGTCCTCGGAGGCTCAGACACGCTGGTGTCTGCTCATAGATGGCCTATACAGTATATACTCAGTCAGTATATATGTATATCTATGGTTTCTGCTGGCGTGGGGGGGTTCCAGGCAACATCCCAATCCCGCAGTGTTTTTTTTAGCCGCCCGCTCCCGCCCACAGCAAAGTTAAAACCGCCCGCTCCCGCGAGATTTGCGTTGGGTCCCGTGGGACCCGATCCCAATGCAGCCCTCTACTACGCACCATAGCGTTAAATCCATAAACGATAAAATAGCATTTTGAACAAAGGTTTTGGCGTCAATGTGCTCCAGCATCACAGCGTTCAGTGTCACAGCGATAGCGGTCAAAAACCATTTGCCCTTCCGGGCCAAACACCTGCCGACAACAATGTGGAGCTTACCTTTCTAACCTTGCCCCCGGTAATACCACAGCGACACCCAATGTACATACAGGAAACATCACCCAAAGTCTCAACACCTCTTAAAAAGTCTAAAAAAATCTAAAATTTCAGCCTTAAATCAGCTGACGTGTGGTGTTCGAGCTCTTAAATAACTTTAAACAGGTCTTAATTTCCCTATGTCCGTGTAACACTGCCTCTAATGCTCACTGAAATGATTTTTATTATTTTGTTGTAGTTCTTTCTTTCGCTCGTCCAAATATAATTCGCTGTATATGTAGAGATCACTATTACTCTGTCGCTTCTATTCAATTTGAATACATTTATTTACCTTGCAAGTACGTTTGTGACTCTGCATTGCGTTGTACATTTATGTCGTGATATAGGTCTTACATTTCATTCATAAAGGTCTTAAAAAGTGCAGACTTAGACTTAGAAAACTTGAATGTCCCCGAGAGGCAATTTGATGCCCAGTACAGGCATATCGACACATAAACCACAACACAAACATTGAACCAGACATCTCCAGCACTATTTATCTAACACATAACATACACACATCAATAACTATAATACAGTAAAAAGGAGTGTGTTGCACTTCCCTAAAAGACCTAATGTCATGAATAAGTGAAACTACTGCACAGTACTTCACATATATTCCTCCTCCAGTCATACCCCTCCCCACGTCTTATTTAATTGGATTATTGCCATGGGAATGAATGAGTTTTTTGCTCGGTTGGTTCTGACGTTAGGGTATCTATATCTATGACCAGCAGGGAGCGGCTTGAACTCCACTGAAAGCGGATTGGTTGTGTATGCTGATCTCTTTCTGCATCTTCTGCGTTCCAACAGGTGTTCAAACAGCCGTGGCCCGGCGTGATGAGGACGGTGTACGGAAACCAGCAGAGGTTTGAAACCACCTACTTCAAGAAGTTTCCTGGATACTACGTCACGGGAGACGGTGAGAGAGACCCCATCTCCTTTTGTTTAGTTCTTTGTTTCCTTCATATGTTATTTGTTGTATTTATTACTTTAAATCTGTATCTGTTTCCAACATCTTTAGACTGCTTCTTGTACTTGTGTCACGTTAATTCATATTTCATCTAATTATCTCATTATATCGAATATTATTGTTTACTTTTTTTGAATATTTGTTATGTTTGTGTACACGATTTATGGTCTATTATTCTTTATTTTAAGTTTGAAAGAACTCCCATCACCTCCCAGTGAAACTACAGTCACTTGTTTGAACTTAACTTCTTTTATGTTTAGGTTGCCGTAGAGACAAGGATGGCTACTATTGGATAACGGGGAGGATAGACGACATGCTCAACGTCTCCGGTAAGACCGACCGCTGAGCCTGTCTGATTTAGATCACCTAAATTAGGATAAACCTTTGCTTTGGTGTGTGTCTGTTGGTAATCTGTCTTTTTTTGATAAAAACAACGCCAGAAAAGAGTTTAACTGTAGGAGCGGAAGGTAGATAGATTTTAGATTTAGATTTCTTTTTTTAAACCTACATTGTGTAATTTTTTGAGTTGATTCTTAGCAAAAACCCCTTTGTTCTTTCACAAATACAGTGAGGAAAATAAGTATTTGAACACCCTGCTATTTTGCAAGTTCTCCCACTTAGAAATCATGGAGGGGTCTGAAATTGTCATCGTAGGTGCATGTCCACTGTGAGAGACATAATCTAAAAAAAAAAATCCAGAAATCACAATGTATGATTTTTTAACTATTTATTTGTATGATACAGCTGCAAATAAGTATTTGAACACCTGTCTATCAGCTAGAATTCTGACCCTCAAAGACCTGTTAGTCTGCCTTTAAAATGTCCACCTCCACTCCATTTATTATCCTAAATTCGATGCACCTGTTTGAGGTCGTTAGCTGCATAAAGACACCTGTCCACCCCATACAATCAGTAAGAATCCAACTACTAACATGGCCAAGACCAAAGAGCTGTCCAAAGACACTAGAGACTAAATTGTACACCTCCACAAGGCTGGAAAGGGCTACGGGGAAATTTCCAAGCAGCTTGGTGAAAAAAGGTCCACTGTTGGAGCAATCATTAGAAAATGGAAGAAGCTAAACATGACTGTCAATCTCCCTCGGACTGGGGCTCCATGCAAGATCTCACCTCGTGGGGTCTCAATGATCCTAAGAAAGGTGAGAAATCAGCCCAGAACTACACGGTAGGAGCTGGTCAATGACCTGAAAAGAGCTGGGACCACCGTTTCCAAGGTTACTGTTGGTAATACACTAAGACGTCATGGTTTGAAATCATGCATGGCACGGAAGGTTCCCCTGCTTAAACCAGCACATGTCAAGGCACGTCTTAAGTTTGCCAATGACCATTTGGATGATCCAGAGGAGTCATGGGAGAAAGTCATGTGGTCAGATGAGACCAAAATAGAACTTTTTGGTCATAATTCCACTAACCGTGTTTGGAGGAAGAAGAATGATGAGTACCATCCCAAGAACACCATCCCTACTGTGAAGCATGGGGGTGGTAGCATCATGCTTTGGGGGTGTTTTTCTGCACATGGGACAGGGCGACTGCACTGTATTAAGGAGAGGATGACCGGGGCTATGTATTGCGAGATTTTGGGGAACAACCTCCTTCCCTCAGTTAGAGCATTGAAGATGGGTCGAGGCTGGGTCTTCCAACATGACAATGACCCGAAGCACACAACCAGGATAACCAAGGAGTGGCTCTGTAAGAAGCATATCAAGGTTCTGGCGTGGCCTAGCCAGTCTCCAGACCTAAACCCAATAGAGAATCTTTGGAGGGAGCTCAAACTCCGTGTTTCTCAGCGACAGCCCAGAAACCTGACTGATCTAGAAAAGATCTGTGTGGAGGAGTGGGCCAAAATCCCTCCTGCAGTGTGTGCAAACCTGGTGAAAAACTACAGGAAACGTTTGACCTCTGTAACTGCAAACAAAGGCTACTGTACCAAATATTAACATTGATTTTCTCAGGTGTTCAAATACTTATTTGCAGCTGTATCATACAAATAAATAGTTAAAAAATCATACATTGTGATTTCTGGATTTTTTTTTTTAGAATATGTCTCTCACAGTAGACATGCACCTACGATGACAATTTCAGACCCTCCATGATTTCTAAGTGGGAGAACTTGCAAAATAGCAGGGTGTTCAAGTACTTATTTTCCTCACTGTATGTGCTCATTCATGTGTAATTACTTCCACCAACTAATCAAAGTATTCTCGTAAGCGTAGAATCTGACATTCAGAATCATTCAGAATACATACGGGCGAGTCGCTCGAATGACGGCCGCCATGTAGCGCCTCCATCTTTATAATACATTAGCCAAAGAGGGCCATACCTCCATCTTTATAATACATTAACCAAAGAGGGCCATACCTCCATCTTTATAATACATTAACCAAAGAGGGCCATACCTCCATCTTTATAATACATTAGCCAAAGAGGGACATACCTCCATCTTTATAATACATTAGCCAAAGAGGGCCATACCTCCATCTTTATAATACATTAGCCAAAGGGGGACATACCTCCATCTTTATAATACATTAGCCAAAGAGGGACATACCTCCATCTTTAAAATACATTAGCTAAAGAGGGACATACCTCCATCTTTATAATACATTAGCCAAAGGGGGACATACCTCCATCTTTATAATACATTAGCCAAAGAGGGACATACCTCCATCTTTAAAATACATTAGCCAAAGAGGGACATACCTCCATCTTTAAAATACATTAGCTAAAGAGGGACATACCTCCATCTTTATAATACATTAGCCAAAGAGGGCCATACCTCCGCCTTTCGTGCTTTCGTGGCACCGTGATAAATGCCAGGGGGAGATTACTCGCCAGGGAAGCGAAAAAGAGAATTAAAACGACAACGCCACAAGACCAAAGTTAATATTGGAGTGGCTAGAACAGCTGCGTGTAAATGATGGAGATACTAGGAGCTAATTTTGGGTTTGGTCACCGTAGGAGGAAGGGCTAGAAAGTAATATTCAGTTGGTTGTCATATACAATGTCACCGCTAGATGGGAGAAATTCTTACACAAAGTAGCTTTAAAAGGGACAACGCACATTAATCAACATGAGTACAACATGTACGGTAAATGTGCCAGATTAAGCCATACGGGCCACTGGTGAACACGCCCACCACCTACAATATCAGTGCATAATATAATCATCAATGAATAATATAAATGAGACCATAAACATACAGGAGAAACATGTGGCTCCTATATTCCTGAACAATGCAAATAATGTATAAAGTCAAAAATCAGATGGTTGCAGACTGTAAAATAAAAGTGAGGCATGAATAGCAATGTGTATATGAATAGGAATGCGTTTTGTTTATTTTGTCTTCCTCACATAATTTGTGTGGTAGTATGTAATATGTGTAGAACATACAGAAATTAATAATAATACATTGAATAAGATTCTGAGGGGCCTAACAACAAAATAGAAATAAAATAGAATGTAAAAAGGCTAGGTGTAATAACCTTTAAGGTCAGTATTGATTATAAACGAGTTAAGATGACACGGTATGAATTAATGTCACACTTAGTTTTTGTTTTTTTTTACCATTTATGTGATGTTGTGTATCTATGTGATGGAAATGAACTAAACTAAACTGATGAAATAACTTTTTGTCCGTGATAAATTGTGAAGATTTCCATTCTAAGATCTGTTAAACGTGTAGTATACTCGCCATTCCCGACCTGTCGTGTGCCAGTGTGACGTCATGGGAGCGCCGTAACTGTTTATACTCGCGCGTGGTGGTCGCGACACTAGTTGCAGTCTTCTCCTGAACAGAGGTGGCGCTAATGAGGAAAGGCTACCGACTTTGATATTTCTACGGACTAGAAGAAGAAGAAAAAGGTAAACAACGGCAGAACTGGCAGCAGCATTGACGTCAATCAATGTCAACAGTGGCTAAGATGATATTGGAGACAATGGATGAGGAAGAACAGCTGCTTTTGAGCCTGCTTGCAAAGAAACAAAGAAAAAGAAGGTGGAATGTGCGTCCTTTGAATAACGCCAGACATAAATATTGTGAGTTCAATATCCTCGTGAAACAAATGAGGGTGATAGACGTCGCGCACTTTAAATCCTGGCGCGCCAGCGAGATCGACGTCATTTTGATGTCCCATTGTCGCGCGACAGGTCAGGAACGACGACTGTAAAAAGGCCTTTACCCACCCTCCCATTGTGGCTCTCTTGTCCCTTCCAGGCCACTTACTGAGCACAGCGGAGGTGGAGTCGGCTCTGGCGGAGCACGAGGCGGTCGCCGAGGCGGTCGCCGAGGCCGCTGTGGTGGGCAGACCTCATCCTGTCAAAGGAGAAAGCCTCTACTGCTTCGTAACGCTCACTGATGGAGTGACGTACAGCCGCACGCTGGAGGCAGAGCTCAAAAAACAAGGTTGGTAGAGACTTTGTTAGGGAAATGTGCATTAAAATGTGTTTATAAATGTATTTTTGTCGGGGAGGAAGAGTCTCCACTGAAACGCCAATACATTAAAGAGATTTATACAATTAAACCTTGTGTTGTCTTCCCGTCGACCATGCAACCTTTTGGTTTTCTGGGTCAAAATTTAAAAATCTAATTTTTAATAAATGTTTTTGTCGCTTTTCCTGATGTTTTGCCATTTAAACATTTTTTTTTTTCACTTTTTCCGATGTTTTTTTTTTTATTTTTGCTGTGATTCTTTCGAATTTTTTGTTCTTTTCGACATTTTTTCAGAATTTGTTTTTCTCCATATGCTATAAAATTTAATAAATTCCCCCAAATTCAATAAAAAGTGATCTGATCATTTATTTTACTTGTGAAGAGCGTTTTATGGACCCATCCACGTTATTTATTTTGACAATTTGGTTGAAAGAAACCCAAATTCTGATCTAAAAACTTTTTGAAAATGGGTCCCATTTGACCCGAGGACAACAGGAGGATTAACACTAATCCCTGATCCCACTGCACAGATATGAATATGATATGATGGTATTGAAAGTTTTCCCAACAATTTCTGCCAAAGTTTATGTAGTTGTGTCTAGGGGTGGGAAAAATAATCCAAAATCGTATGTATTGTGACTTTTTTTAGTGTGTGACAATTTTTAAAATCGATTCTTTGCCCTAGAATTGAGTTTTTTGTTTTTGTTTTTACCAATGATTCCCCTAAATATGTTCTGTTTCTACGGTAACGTTGACGGCGACTACATCATATCTGTTTCCAGCAAAACAGCGATAGCAGAAAATGCAGAAGATCCACGTTATGTTCTTCTTTACAAATTAAATAAATGTCAGACTGACATGTGATGTTCATTCTTCTCGTGTCTCATGATATATTCTCTCTATAAAGTGTATTATTCAACCTTTGTTTTTGCTAAAGAAGGAAAAGAAAATCTCAATAAATAAAATCGCAATACAAATTGAATCGGCGCCCACGTTTCCCCTACCATTGTTAATGGTTTGTCAGCCGGCCAATATTAGGCATTTTCCAAACTATCGGTATCGGCATTTATAACGGCTGATAAATGAATATTTTAAAAAATTAAATAAAAACGGACAAAACCCCCTTCAACCATGTTCTGAGTGTTGGCGTTGCGTAGTTTGTCCATCAGAGGGCGCTCTACAGCGTCCCTGCTGGCAACACGTGTTTAACCCTTTAAATTTCATATCTTAAATTTGTATTTTTTATACATTTTATTTATCAGAACTTGAATATATTTTGATGTTCTGTTCTGACAATAAAACAAACAAGTTTATTTTTAAACTGCATTATCATATTATTTTTGTGAGGACTCATAAATAACTACAAATAACTAATGTTAGGGAAATCTGTTTATGTTTTGTTACGAGTTTCTGGATTTTCTTTTTAAAAGTATATCGGCCGATATATCAGAATATCAGATTTTGAAATCACCAAATATTTGTGTCGATATCGGCCTTAAAAATCCTTTATCGGTCGGGCTCTACTTCGTAGTAGCTAGTGGTAATAAAAAAAAAAATTGCTAGTTGTTTAAGCCGCTACAGACCTCCGTCACAGCTCAGTCATATCAGCGGCAGTTAGTAGACGTGTTGAGCCGCTACAGCAGGGGTCTCAAACTCAATTTACCTGGGGGCCGCTCGAGGCAGAGTGTGGGTCAGGCTGGGCCGCGTCAAGTATTCAACAAAAGTATTCTTTGTTTGCTTTCTTAAATAAATCTTGTTGCCTCAATAGACATTTTTTAAGATTGGCGACCCGGTTCTTTCTCTCATCTCCCTGGTATGTTGTATACTCCTCAGCATGTCTAGTTGAGTAATGACGTCTGATGTCATACTCCTTGTACACCGCAACTTTCTCTGTGCGTATGACACATGTACGGGTGCTCCTGTGCTCGATAGAAAAAATATTCCGTCTCCCACTTTCACTGAAATTGCCTGTGCTTTTGTGAAATTGTGTGCTTTCTCTTCACGGCACGTTTTGAGAGAGACGTGACTGGAACTGGGTGATGGCATATATTTTCCGTCACTCTGGAACACGTTTCAACCAAGTGACTAACGTTGATACTTCCCCAGGTACTTCACGGTTGGCTAGCTTGACAACCGTTGACAACAAACGCTGCAGTCACGAGACTAGCTATGGTAGCCCGTAAGTGCCGCGCCCGCAAGCGCAGCACACGCAACGACTCAGCAAAACGGTGCGTTTCAGAACAACGCGCGGGCCGCACTGACACTAAACTTTGATGTCAAGTAGGGGGGCCACAAAATATCAGCCCGCGGGCCTCAATTGGCCTCCGGGCCGCAAGTTTGAGACCCCTGCGCTACAGAGCTCCGCGACATCGGCTACGGTGCTCCGCATGGTGCTCCGTCAGGTCAGCGGAAGTTGGTGGTTCAGTTACCCAAAATAGGTGACTGTGAGTCGGCTTAAGTTTGGGCAAGAAAAAGTGAGCGTTATGTGGCGACGGGAGACTCTATTCTTTTGAGGCATTTTTATTCTATAGTAATACCTGGTTTTCAGTGACACTTCACGGAAGTCAGATTCTGAGTTGATTTTGTTGTTTTGTGGTGTTCACAGTGCGGGAGAAGATCGGTGCCATCGCTACGCCAGACTTCATCCAGAATGCTCCAGGACTCCCCAAGACCAGATCTGGTAAAGATACAACTGATCAAATAAATAATAATGCTTATAATTCATCTCTGTTTTTTTTCTTGTTCTTTTACATATTTATTCCTTTTTATTGCACCCCAATGACTCCATACAGTTCTTTCAAATGACTTGATATTGGACTTAAGCAGATTCAGCTTTTTTCTGCTCCAAACCGTCGTTATTATACCGGCCTTTAAAAATCCACTATCTGTCGTCCTTTTACGGGCCGGCCACAGTGCACACATAATATACGCGGAGCGGCTGTTCCAACACTACACTCCCTCTATAATCAATGAAACTGCCGACACCGGACACGAGAGCAGCGGAAGTGGAGCGTACACACCACGTAGATCCGCTTTACAATGGTAAAAATAGGATAGTCTTCTATTTATATTTTTTACATGAGGCTTTTAAACAGAAATGGATTATACAGTGTCTATATTTCCTTTAAATTAAACTACCGATAGACAGGAAATGATTTAATGTCAATGATAGAGGTTGGGTACCGTTTGGATCTTTACGATTCCGATGCCGAACCGGTACTTTCAAAACGATTCCGATTCCTAAACCGATTCTTGAAAAACTGAAAAAGGACATCAAAGAAAGGCTGTTTTATAGTTAGTATAATTTAACAATATATTAACGTTTTAAAGTACTTAAATATACAATAAGTAAACCTGAGGCACGTAATTTTTACATCCGTTTCAGAGCGACAGGGGGAAAATATTTCAGTCGACACATTAAGTGGAACCGAAATGAGGAACCGAAATTTGCGTTCTAATCCGCTCCGATTCCTACCGGTTGCGTAGGTTTCGGTACCCAACCCTACTCGTCAGTGCCCAGCGTTAGAACGTTGGAGGGTACGGATGCTCTCTCACTCTCGCCTGACACACACACACACACAGACGGACTGCAGCGTGCAGTTCAGTGTGGCGCTAACTCGGCAGATCGCTCTCTTCCTCTTTTTTTTTTTTTTTTAATGGATAGGACAGCTAGGTGAGAGAGGGGGAAGACATGCAGGAAATCGTCACAGGTCAGACTCGAACGCTGGACCTCTGCGTCGTGGCATAAAACTCGAAGTATATGTGCGCCTGCTCCACCCACCGAGCCAATCCGGCCACACCTAACTTTACTTTTAATGATATTAAACAAAGAGAAATGTTCTCCCCTCGTCTTTAAATGGTTATAAATCAATACAAGAGCAGCCTACTTCCTTGTTTACTGCTGCCATGAAACGCTTGGTTACATTGTTACCTTGGTTCTCTGAGTAAAGACTATTTCTTAATTGAAGTTTTCTTTAAAATGGTGTTAAAATCTCGTCTCGGTCTCGTGATCTAAGGGTCTCATCACACCCCTAGTCCCCAAGTGTATCGGCAGTTTGGTTTTGAGAGTGGCGGTTTTTATTTCTTGATTCCTTCACCTGCGTCATTTGATAACAGCGGACAATAAAATTGACATTTCACAGCGCCGTGCCGACTCCAAAAAACTGAAGAGCAACAACAATCCCAAAGCAAAAGCTCTCCGTCTCGCCTGTGAATCACACAGTCCTACGCTGTGTGTGTGCGAAGCAGGTGTAGCCAGTTAATAGATACTTTCCGCGGCACATCCGCTCCGTGAACAGTCCTCTTACGTTGCACGTTCAATGCAGCCAAAGCGTTAGTCTATGTCAACAAACACAAATGCAGCATCATCACCAATGCCCTCCGCTCTCCGCAGGCAAGATCATGCGACGGGTGCTCCGCAAAATCGCCTGTGACGAAAGGGACCTGGGCGACATCTCCACGCTGGCCGACTCCTCGGTGGTCGAGCATCTCTTCCAGAACCGATGCTGCGTCGGCGTGTGACGGCCTCCAGGATCCTCGCAGGGAGGCTCCAGCTGCAGCTGCGCGGCGGTGGCCACAAACACACCCAGGGGGGGTAGAGGAAGAAGAGAAGGAGGAGAAACACAATGAACTTGGGTGTTGTCCAATAAACAACCTTTAGCTCCTGATGAGTACGACCAGTGTGCAGCAGAGCCTTGAACATCTGTCTGGTTACTGGCAGAAGTAGTAAACACTTTAAGAGCAACAAACAAAGTGTAGGAATTAATAAGAACATCAGTCATTTGGTTTTAATGTTTTCCAGAAGCAGACAGAGTTGCTGCTGTTTAAAAAGAAAACAAGGCATTGGTGTGTATGAGAGCAAGAAGCCAGAGGTTGTTTCTGGGAAAGACCGTCCTGCAGTCCAACTGTGTGGAAGAGGTAGAACAGGGTAACACTTCCTTTGGTTTTATCCTAGTCAGGGGGGGTCACGATTTTGCTCTCAATTTCAAAATCTAAAGCAGGATGAGCAGTTCCTGCAGTATTTTTTTTTCTCTCACCAGCCTCGCCTACTTGCGCGCGTCCATAGAAAACAACAGTTAACAGTTAACCGGCTGGTAGCATGCAGCTAAAAACGCAGGGTAACGTTAGCTTACCGGCTGGTAGCATGCAGCTAAAGACACAGGGTAGTGTTAGCTTAGCGGTAGCCTGGAAGAACTGGCTTCCCTGACGCGTCCCTGACGCAACATAAATTTAGCCTTCCCCGTGAGAGAGTAATGGAATCAAACAGCGAAGGTAAAGCATGTGGGTTTCAACGGGACTCCATGGTGCATTCATGTGCATCTCATCAAACTAATAGTGCATTCAATTGCACCTTGTAAACTCTGAGAAACTCAGTGTTTCTCCCTTCTGCCATCTAGTGGCTCTTACTGCAGAATTGCCATCCCTGTTGAGAAAAAAAAGGTTTATATTGAATTGTGTGTGACCTTAAACTTCGAAAGTTGAATCGTGACACCCCTAATCCTAGTGTTTAGTCAAAAATACACAGCAATATCTGCTACTTAACTGCTCAGTAAAAGGATACAGTAATGGTAGTTTTGTGTCAGTACAATAGTTTTCCGGTGGTGAAAGGACAACCTAGGGGTTAATAACAAATGCGTACCCACTTGTGGACATGTTTTCATGCTAATCGAATGTGTTTGTAGCTTGAAACAAGCTAGCGTGGACCGCTGATTAGCTTACAACGCTAGTATTCGGGGCACAGGGAAAGTAAAAACAAATTGCTATCTATACCACTAAAAAGGCTCAAAATATCACCACACTTCAACTGTAGCATAATGAGGGTCCCTAAATGTTAACCGAAGCATTGAGAACTTTGTAAGTGTACAGACAGTTTATTAAAAAGATAGATTATAAAGACAGTAGCTCCCAAGACGGCGGCCGCCTGTATACGAAAACGTGACTGTCTTTATAATCTTTTTAATAAACTGTCTGTACACTTACAATGTTCTCAATGCTTCGGTTTACATGTAGGGACCCTCATTATGAAGTGTGGTGATATTTTGAGCCTTTTTAGTGGTATAAATTGTTGTAAGCTAATCAGCGGTCCGCACTAGCTTGTTTCAAGCTACAAACACATTTGATTAGCATGAAAACATGTCCCAGAGAGTGACAGAGTGGGTACACATCTGTTATTAACCCCTAAGTTAATTTTGCGCCGGAATTGTCCTTTAAAGTCAAAACATTTCCACACTGGAATAAAGGTAACGTGAAGTGCTACCTGTATCTGCCCCTGTAGTTGTACAACAAGTTGCCTCCTCCCCCTCGCTCGCTGCCATAGTACTGTTCTGTACACTGATGATTAACTAAATCTGAGAACGCTCAACATTTCTACTAGTTTTAATTTCTGAATTGTAATTTTCTAAAAAAAAAAAAAAAAAAACAACAAAAAAAAACATGTAGTTTTGTGTAATTTTTTGGGTTTTTTATTCCAGCGAATGTTTAACATAGGATGTGTTGGGTGTGTCTGTTAGTGTGTCTGCACGCTTGTATGTTCTTTTTCCTTTTTTTTTGTTTGAGTTGCAGAGACGTGATTGGGCTCTTCTTTCAGCCTAGTGGAAACTGGGAACGTGTGTTCAGCGTCTTGTAGTTCGGGAGACTCTTCTAAACGCCCCAAACCCGCTGCAGGTCTCACGGAGAATGTGTCTAGAAGTCTGACTTTACACTCTGTGATAAAAATAAGGTACCAAAGAAAAAAAAACATCTCAAACGGCTGCAATTATGTGAGCATATGAATTGAATTGAACGGTTTTTTTTTGGAGTTGACTGAGCTCATAAGTCTGGATCATGATACGGTACATTTCTAAAATGACACAGTAAAGACTGTTAAATCAATGCTAAGGCACAAGGCTGGTGGTTTTCTATGGTTTTTATGAGTGTCTGTCAACATATTTCATGAAAAGACCAAAACCAACAAGGTGTTCATCCGGCTCTAAACTAGTGATGCACCGAATCCAGATTTTTGGGGTTCGGCTGAATACCAAATCCACTGGTTAAGATTCTGCCGAAACCGAATACTGAATCCTCGTCCCATCCTCAGTCCATGAACACAGTAAACTCATTAATGAAGTAAACAGTGACTGTCCTTCCTTTGCCGTACCTGAAGTTGCTGCATTTTGGCTGCTGTCTGTAGATTCCTTCATGCACAACTCGTATTCTTCCGGATGTTTCATACCAGATGTTGTAACAGCGGTGATGTTGTGTATAGTTTAGGGTCCTCGCCACCACCAGACTAATCAGCATTGTAAATTGAACATGTAGCTGGACTTGAATGGCCTTCTTTTGACTGAAAGTTCTGCCAAACTACACTTTTTCTGCTCACGAGTTCCATTTCCACTTTCTCACAGCCTGCTGCATTGAACGCTCCACCTACGTAAACACCTTCCCGTAATCAACGGCGCCGTCATTACGTCGACCAGCGTAGTGCACGTAGTGCAAGCGTAGGGTTCGGTTCACTGGGAAAAAATTCTAAGGTTCGGCAGAAACCCAACCCCGTCAAAAAGCCCAATATTCAGCCGAAGCCGAATCCTGGATTAATTGCATCCCTGATCTAAATACCTTTTTTTTTTGTTAACTACAAGCCCTCATTGTTGGTTTGGATCTTTTTACAGGATTTGTGTACAATAAGAAAAATATAGAATATCACTTCCTCCATCCTTTTGTGGTTTTTGTTTTAGATATTAAAGGAGAAAGTGTCAGTCAGTCTGTGTCTTTAACTTAAAGTAAGTCAAGGTTGAAGCAATGTACCATTCAAAACATAAAATTGAGTCAAATCGAGCTAAACGTGAACTCAGCTCATTTTGGGGGGCTTTAAAGGTTTCTCTTAGTTTTTACGTAGACGACGTCTGTGATTGTGAGAATGATATCATTTCAGTGTGACGAAGCAGGACCTCACACTGATTTCATTATCTTTTTTGAATTTGTTGCCGTTTGTGTCTCGATGTGCCAACTAAAGTAACAGTGCGGCAGGGTGTGTGGCGCTAATAATTGTATCTAATGTTTGAGAAAAGTGCAGCTGCTTATTTGATTTAGAAGCTTTTATTTGTGTTTGTGTAACAACACGGGTGAAGGAAAGAGAATTTTGCTGTTTGTATCTTTTTGTTTTTCTCTCTGTTCATCCCTAGTTTTGTGTTGTTTTCGTTTCTCTGTATCGACGTGTATGCAATGACAGTAAATGGACATGACTACTGACTCTCATCCTCTGTCACTGGCTCGTCTTTTTAAAAAAAAAGTATTTGATGTGTGTAGAATATTAGCTGTGTGCAGTCATTGAGGAAGTCGTTCAAGGAAATGTCTCTGACGCATAGAAGGTTAAGCTTAAGCCTTTAACTATAGTTTAAGCCTTTTATGGCATAAGAGTGCATTGTGTACCAGCAGACATGTATAAAGTACTAGAGACCTATACTTGAGTCAAAGTACAAGTGCTCTCTCAAAAAAAGTGCCTTGAGTAGAAGTTGAAGTGCTCTTTAAGCACCATACTTAAGTGGAAGTACTAAAGTATTCAACATGCTTTGTACTTAAGTATTGCAAGTAGTTTATTTTAAAATGTATTACTCAAGTACTGAAAATAAAAGTACAAGTATTGTGTTATGTAGGAAGCAGTCAACAGTTTGAATATCATATTGTTTATATTAATTCAAATGTTTAGCCTAAAGGACACTCACAATTCCTTTGGCTGTAGCAGCAGTGCAAGGAATGATTCGTAACATTTTTATAATTGTTGGGATTTTAACCCTGTGAATGCTGGCTGATGTGTATTAGCTGCTTCAGGGCTCCTATCAGAGAGCACGAGTCACCAGGTGGAGTTCAACTTTTTACTTGGTAGTAAGATGGTGCGTTACAGGCAGTCACAAGCTACATATTGCTGGATATATGAAGGAAGTTTCTGAAATAAACCCAAAAAGGTACATTAATGTCACAGCTGTTATAACTACTATTATCTGATACAACAGTGGGTTATTAACAAATACTGAAATAAAATGTACAATTATCACACTGTGCAAGTAAAATGAACATCCTCTCCAGCATAGTAACGATTAAAGCCCCAAAAAACTTATCACACAGTAGCTAGTAAAGTGTGATGACTTAGCAAGCTAGCAAAATACAGATAAACTAGCAGCTTCACATCACAGGGTCAAACGGTTAACATTCAGTACTCATTACAGACTGAGACAACTCAGAAACAGCTTCATCTGCTGCAACAATAGCTAAATAGAAAGAGTACAAACTTACATCGTCTCTGACTTCTAAACAGGCAACCGCCGTAATGAATAGAAACACGATGCGATCTCGGGGATTTCTTACGTAACTTATGTAATTAGCGTACGTAACTAACGTAGCCGTAACTACACACACTGTAACCTACACAGTCTCCGTAGCGTGAGGAATTCACAACAGTAGGCCTAACAAGTAATGATGCAGCACATAAAGAATTTATCAGAGTAAAAGTATCAAACTCATCGAAAATATGTACTCAAGTAAAAGCAGAAGTAGGAGAAAAAAAATAATACTCCAGTAGAGTACAGATACAGCCTTTTGGTACTTACAGTGGTGTGTGTGATTGTGAAAATAATAGTTTCTGTCTAGAAACTAGAAGAAACCCCCATGTGAGGAGAGAATAAAGACAGAGGGAAAGCTTAGATCGGAGTTCATTCGAACCGAGATCCTGGTGGACCGGGCTCCGACTTGATGTCTGTTGCTAGGGGAAACTTAGACTCTGTTTTTGTGAACCCACAGCTGTGTTGAAACTCTTGGCTTTTAAAGGGAATGGGAGATGATCTCTGATTGGTTGATTGCATGTTACGCCCAAAACACACCTCTGATTAATGAAGACACTAAGTACAACCCTTTAGAACCATGCGGACCCTTTTTTCTGCCGTCAAACTAGCAAAAGTGGATTTGGACACGCCCTAAACGCACCTGTGCCAGGCTCTTCACGCCGTGCGCATAGATCGTTATAGGGCCTGAAATGTTTTGAGCGGCTTGTCCTGTAGCACATCAAGGGCCATCTCCCTGCAGATTTAGACCCGCTGCAGTTTGCATACAGAGCTAACCGCTCAACTGAAGACACCATCTCCACTGCACTCCATCTCACCTTGTCACACCTATGCCAGGCTAATCTTCATCGACTTCGGCTCAGCATTTAACACTATAATTCCACAACAGTTAGTGGAAAAGCTGAGGTATCTGGGGGTAGACTCTGGCACATGCAGCTGGACCCTTAACTTCCTGTTGCAGAGACAGCTGAGAGTCAGGGTGGACAGACGGCTTCGAAAACCATCTTGGTGAGCGCAGGGTCACCTCAAGGCTGTGTCTTGAGCCCCCTGCTGTTCAGCCTGCTCATCCATGACTGCTCTGCCCGTTTTAACACCAATCATATCATAAAGTTTGCTGACGACATGACACTGGTGGGTTTGATCATCACACCTTACACACCTCCACCTAAATGTCGACAAAACAAGGGAGATGGTTATTGACTTCAGGAGGGCGTTAACACACCATCACATGCCACTGACCATTGGTGGCGCTGCTGTGGAGAGAGTCAACAGCATCAAGTTCCTGGGGGTCCACCTGGCAGATGACCTAACCTTCTCTGCCAACACCACGGCCATTGTCAAGAAAGCCCACCAGCTGCCCCACTCCCTCCAGTGTCTGAAAAAGGCAGGTCTACCCACCATCCACCTTACCACCTTCTACAGAGGCACTGTTGAATCTGCCATAACATATGGCCTCACCTCCTGGTTTGGCAGCTGTAAGGCCCTTGAGAAACACCAACTGAATAGGATTGTAAAGACAGCCAGCAAGATCATCAGCGCCTCTCTCCCCTCCCTGCTGGAGACATACAACCAGCGGTGTGCTTGCAGGGCCATCAACATCATAAAAGACCCTTCCCACCCTTCCCACGGCCTTTTCTCCCTCCTTCCGTCTGGGAAAAGATACAGCAGCCTCCACTCCAGATCCAGCAGGATGCTGAACAGCTATATTCCACAGGCTGTTAGGATGTTAAATGGACTGTGCCCCCTCCCACTACCATGCTTCCCTACTGTGCAGCTACCTGCCTGAACTACACTTTGTTTGGACTAAACACATGACTGCATTGCACTTGCACTTTACATACTGTGCTGCTATTCTGCACAATCTGCTACTCTCCACTGCACTTTAATACTCTATGCCCAAGCTCCTCCTATATGTCTATATGCTGTATTTTATGTGTTTTTATTCTATTTATTTCCTTGTTTTATACTGACACAAGCTGGGGGAACAATATAATGTTTTTGTATGTATGGAAGTACACATGAAAGTGACAATAAAGTAAATCTTGAATCTTGAATCTAATCGGCGCGCAAAGTTCTTGAAATCCATTCTGCAGTTAGCATCATATAGCCATGGCAAAAAGAAAACAAGGCAGTTTAATTGATTTTGGTTTTACTAAGATATTGTGTAGCGATGACGTTAACAGCACGACCAATTCACCTGCTGCAAGCCCTGTTAGCACACCTCCCGCTGGGGTGACAACGCAAGAAGGAGCTGAAGAAATAATGTCCTCTCTGGCTGAAGATGGAGGTGGTAACAGCTCACCAGAGGCCGGTCATGATCCTAAGGCCTCCTGCGCACTGGCTGCGTGGCGTGAGCGTGACGTGAGCGTGGCGTTTCTGTTGCGTGGCGGCTGCGTGGTGTTTTCTCTGTCTTTGCACACCAGAAAGGTGTCTGACGCGGCGCTGCTGCTGCTGCTAGCCTCGTCTGTACACATGGATGTTTCCCATTGACAAAAGACAATGTCGGCAGTATTGACGGCAAAATAGGCTCCAGAATATTTCGTTCTGTATTGACAGGTGCAATATTTGAAAATTGATAATTATTTATTTATTTATTTTTAAATTACATTTATATCTGCATTTATGTCAAAACCTAGAGACTTTCAAACATCAAAATGTCATTTATTAAATGTATTTGTGTCAAAATGACATATCAACATAACATCTTTTTGTATTCTATTTTGCCTGGAAACGCTTCCAACACGCTTGCGTCGGTCCTATTTCTAGCATGCAAGCGTTTTTGGCACGGCTCGAGCCGCGCCTGAGACGTGCGTTTCACACCGGCAGTGTGCAAGCTCTAACCTGTTAACATGGAAGCCAAAATAAAAACGGACACGCCACGCAGCTGACACGCTCACGCCACGCAGCTGACACACTCACGCCACGCAGCCAGTGTGCAGCCGGCCTAACCCCTCTTGCTCCTCTCTCCCGTTAAATTGGAACAGCCAGCAGTGGAGAGACTGGAAGAGCCAATAAACATGGCTGTTTGTTAACCCTTGTGTTGTCTTTAACCCTTGAGAAAGATTATCTATTGATTGGTGGAATAGCTGACAGTATAACGCCTTTGCATCTTGAGCAAATTCACACTTGGCCATTGGCTGCATCCTTTGGTTTTAGTCAGAATAGATGCAAGTAACAGCTGCATGTTTTTCACTTCACATTTTCCCATTTTAATAGCAAAGTTTTTGTTTATTTTCAGGCTGGAGGCAATTCCAGGTGCAACTCCCAATACACTTTTGTTTGCAGAGTAAAGTTGAAGCTCAAACGGAACATGTTAGAGGCCGTTTCCCCTACAGGGAGATCACAGACTAAAACCTAAGTGTTGCTCCTCCAAAGGGCCTCAGGCAATACTGTAACTACAGTCTGCACACACTGTGGACACACAGCACTTTGGTCAAATGCTAACAGCTGCTGGCAAAACAGGATGGAAGCTTGGGGTGCATCGCTTAGGCCTAATTGAACGGAGGAATTATGGTATTCTTCGTTAGCCTGAGTAACTTTAACCGTTGTTCATGTGAAATCTCAAAGACAGCCTGATGCTTTGTTTATACGTAGACTATTAGTGGGTGGCTGTTTGACCTATAAATTCCTGTCGATAAAGTATAATAGGGTAAATCCTGTATAGTGCATACACTTGTAGCTGTTATGTGTCTTTGTAAGTCACAAGCACACGACCCCCCCCCCCAAAGACACGGGAACTTTCTTTCTGGAGAATTTATTCAGAGACAAACGGAAACCTACACTGTACATTTACTACCACTTAAATAAACTGCTGATGTATTCTCAGCTCTGATAGCCGACAGCTGTCTGCTCTGAGTCCATTCACCGTCACTCTCTCATGTAGCCTACACACTAAGCACCGAGCTATTCCTTAAAGGAGCTTCCCCGGTCTTGTAACACAAGGAGAGCCTGCCAGAGCTTCTTGTATTTGGTCCGAAAGTCAGAACCATCCAAAAAAATGCTTTCACACTATAAACGAACCGGACCATGGTTCAGTTGGGTCTGGACCGAGACCACCTCTTTTTATCGAACCAAAATTTGGTCTTTTGATCCGGAGTATGGTCCGGGGGAGGTTTTACATCTGTAATTTTGGTTCGGATCAAACTGAAAAGTCCAAACCAAATGAGGTAGGTGTGAAAATGCCCTTAGTGTTTGATAGAAACATTGATGGTGTTTGAAGGCCGTTTTATGCTTCTGCGGAGGCTTCACGCAGAGCTTTTGCCGTAGCCTGCATAAGTAGCGTGTGATGCGTCAAGACGGCATATGTGTGTGTGTGTGTGTGCGCGTGTGGTAGAGCGAGGGATCAGTGAGAGAGTGATGGCGATTAGGTGCCGAGTGAGTAGTGACTCTAGTCATAGTGAGAGAAAGTGTCTCCTCTGTTGTGACTACGGTGGGAAATCTGGAGCAGGAGAAGTTAATCCTCTCCTTGATTTCATGTTGTTTATGGAGAAGGAGAACCAGGAAATGAGTCGGGGGAAATGCAACGCTACCAAGCCATGTAGTTACATTTTTCGAGAGGTGCACGCCAGGCTACGGCGTAGGGTCCGGCGTAGACGCAGAGGGGTCTGCGGGGGTACGCCGTTGATTCAATGCAAAAGCATAAAATGGCCTTGAGATGGTAATAAAAGGAGTGAGGCAGATTGCTGAACAGGATATATTTATTTATTGATCAAACTGAAATCAAATCTGAACTGTCAATAGATCTTCCAGCAGTGACGTCGTCGAGGCTCAACGTCCTGGTAGAAGTGACATCAGTGGCGATGTGACATCATCATGACATTTGTGTCGGCTCACGGCGGGAGTCTTCACAGGGGTTTGGAACAGAAGAAAGATTTCTTCAGACTACAAATCGTGTCGTTGACATAATCTTGTTCTGTAGACAGATTTAAAAAAGGGACAATAATAAAGAGTTAGTTTTCACCTTGACATTGTTTCCCTTTTCTCAACTAAGGAAGTCAAACTGTCTTTATATAGCGCTCTCCAAAACTGATAAAATGCTTCACTGTTGTATAAATGATAGCACATTTCAAAAGATAAAACCAAAAATAAATACCATGTATAAATGAAACAAAATGTAATGATGTTGGGTTACAGCACATTAGAAGTTACAAAAGAGCCTTTTTCTATTAACAGATAATTAGTTTTTTACCGTTAAAGTTAATCTCCATGCAGTTCTCTTTTGCCCGGCCGTTGGGCTCCACTTTGCCCCATCCTTTGAAGTCAAACTTGGAACCATCACTCCACAGCCACACACCATCCTGAAAGAAAAAGTTACATAGCCTTTAACTTAATTATACTAGGACTGTCCCAAATACCATTTTTTGTGCTTTGGAGCTTCATTGGTGGCGGCCAAAAGTGATTGATGCGGCGGTGTCACTACGTTCACACCGCAAGTCTTAATGCTTAATTCGGATTTTTTGCTCAGATCCGATTTTCTGTTTGGCTGTTCACATTACCCTTTAAAATGTGGCCTATATCTGATTCCTGTGTGAACGGTTTGTGATTTCCAACTGACCCGCATGCGCAAAAGAACAACAATGACACACACATTTAGTGCACGCTGTTGCACTAAAGTTAGGGAGGTTATGGAGGAAGTCAGCATTATCATTTTTTATTTCAAAATGTTTGTGTAATGGCAGCCGTAACATTAATGAGCAGGTGCTGAGGAGGAGACGGTTACGGTATGATCCTTCTAGTTTTGATTGAATTGAAGTCTCTCCCCATACACTAATGAGGTCTAACACCTCCCTCTCCCTCCATTGACTTGCTCCATCACTGTTCTCCATGTTGTAGGCCTAGTCAAGTTTTTAATGTTACGGTCTGTGTCTACGGCTAACTCCCGCTGGCGCATAATTGTGACAAATGTCGATGTAGATTGACGTAAAAGTTGCATCAAATCCTCCTTGGTTGTTCACACTGCGGCCACATTGAAAAAAAAAAAAAAGATTTGGGCCACTTTTGCCTGCACGTAGCCTCACCCCCCCCCCCCAATGTAGAACAAGTAGACTTTATATTTCAGTATCTCATTTTTTTTTACCTCAGATCATTTATAGATTTCAACATTTTGGACCACATGGACAGAAGCTTCATTGCAGAATCAGATTTAAAAAAAGGTTTATTGCTACAATAAGTATACTTGCGTGGAATTTGCCTTGGAATTTCATGGAGATTTATTTTGTTTGTTTCAGATCCAGCCTTAATTTATAAATTTTAGTTTGTTGTGTTACGGTTATGTTCAAAGACTGGTTACAGCATGTACTGTAAAGAAAGGTTGGACTCACCTTTGTTGCATCGTAGCCTCCGACCCAAATGTTTGTGTCAGTGCCAGTCACTAGCTGAATCACCTCTCTGATAGACTCGTACTCCTCTGTAGTTTGGAGGGAAGCCAGATTTCCACCGATAGAAGTGCAGAAACGCTGATAAAGGAGAGCAACAAAAGACAGTGAGAAAAAAAAATAATGCATGGTCTTACAGGGAGGTGTGTTCAGGTGCATTCTGGGCGTATTGCTATCTTGAGGCAGCGGAAAGTGATGGCGCCATTGACCAACAAAAACCTGGTCTAAAGTCAATGACGCAGCATTTCATTGTTATTTAAAGTGCCCATATTATGAAAAAAAAAAAAAAACACTTTCTGGGATTTGGGGTGTTATGTTGTGTCTCTGGTGCTTCCACACACATACAAACTTCGAAAAAAATCCACCCATGCTGTTTAGAGTGAGATACGGTTTCTGAATGTGTCCTGCCTTCAGTCTCTGGGTGAGCTGTTCAAAATCGGCACGAGCAGGCTAACCGCAACCATTAGCTCGTAGCGTTAGCATGCTAACGCTATGGCTAACGCTAGCATGCTAACGCTAGCATGCTACCTCGTTCTCAATAGCAAAGCACTGCTACAACACACAAGTTCACCATAATCTACAAAAGAACTACTTCCATGTGCGCCCTCATTTAGAAGTCTCCCAGCTAATCCTGCCTTGTAACTGACCAAAGTTGTAGAAACAGCCTCTTTTACTGTCTATGGAGCTAGCTAGCTGACATGATCTACATCTGAGCTACTGGGCATGTGCAGTGCAATCAAATATAGTACAGAAGAAGAGGTCTCACTCTGTAGCTAAAACAGACCAGCTGAAAAGAGGATCTGCAGCAGTGAGAGAGAGCGGTGCAGTACAACAAAAATATGGTGTTTTTAGAAAATTAAACCATGTAAACCTATTCTGGTACAACCTTAAAATACAATTATGAACCTGAAAATGAGCATAATATGGCTGCTTTAAACAGCACATTAGTAAAATGTGCGCACACTATGCTTGTTACATACACAGGGACATGCAGCAGCACACACATGCAGAAGATTAAAAATAAAGATATTCCTGCTCAGCAAATCCTCCATCATAATAGCAATGCTCCAAGGTCCAAACGCACCTGGCTTTTAAAGGGAATGGGAAATGATCTGATTGGTTTATTGCATGTTACGCCCAAAACACACCTCTGATTAATGAAGACACTAAGTACAACCCTTTAGAACCATGCGCCCGGTGCACAGACCCTTTTATCTGCCGTTAAACTAGCAAAAGTGGATTTGGACACTAGGCCCTAAATGCACCTGCGCCAGGCGCTTCACTCCGTGCGCTTAGAGCGCTGAAATAGGGCCCAAAGTGATAATGTGACAGAGAATGCTGGTGGCTTCCTAACATTACTACATGAGCCAGTGCTGTAGTACCTGAGATCAGTCTTGGTCTCAAGACCACTTTCTGAAGGTCTCGTCTTGGAATCAACCCTTATTTTTACTTAGTCTTGTCTCGGTCACAGATAATAGAGGATTCAAGACCACAGCTGCAGGGATGTTACTGAACTGCCATTGCATTGTTAGATTTATGTGTGAGTTGTCTGTCTGAACTGCTGGTTTAGAGCGTATCCCACTTACAGTGGGTCGGTTATAACCAGGGCTTTAAATTAATGTTTTTGATCACCAGCTAGTTGATTTTCTAAAGCTACCAGCCAATCAGATTTTCCACTAGCCACGTTTAGTTTTTTCTTAACTAACTTTACTACTTCATTTCAGCTCCTCTGGTTCGTTCCGCTGGGCACATAGCCAATGATTGAATGATGTGTCACGACATAGTGACGGACCAGTGGTTCTCAACCTTTTTTGTGCCAGCGCCCCCCTATCCATTATCCAGGTCCCTAACGCCTCCCAAAAAATATGTAGGCTAAATCTATAATCAAATTGTTCCAACGGAAGACAAGCCGGCACTTATCAAACTATTATATATAACTGATATAATTTCAAAACGTACCTCTGCATCAGCCCAGTCCATTTTACTGGAGTGGAATATGTAACACTTTTGGTCAGACTCAGTCCAACCAGGAGGGCATAGTTTAGGCCAGTCATCTATAACACAAATGTAGATGATTAGAAGGACAATCATGTAAAGAGCCTCCAATTGTCCAAAGCCAGGGAGGTCTGAGAATAGTGTCCCTCAGCACAATCTTTATGGACAGCCTCCCAAATAGGACCTGCTTTGATCTCGAGCAATCCTAAAATCATTTTTATAGACTTTAAAATAACCAAAAGTGCAATCACAAAGTACATACTCCAGTCTTTCACCTCCACCATTATGAGAAGTACCAACCTGATGCTGTCTTATTCTCTGCCTGTAAACATAAAGTAATGATCTTTAGTATTTAACCCTTAGAGTTTAAAAAAATACACATGACAAGATTGAGTTTTGATTGAAATGTGTTTTGTAGTTTACTTTCTTTTTATTTGCAATATATTAAAACATTCACATTTTAATATTATTAATATCAGTCATGTTCACAAACATGATGTTGGGCTGGAAGAACTCTCACAAGACTGGTTTAATGTAAAAGTTAAGGTGTTATAAAACCAAAGATCTTTGTAAAGTAAATGTTTTAGTGTGCGTATGACTTACATTTGCTCCAGTCCACAGTCCACTGGTCAAACACAGGACCACCATGAAATGAAGACCTGATTCCATCTGGGTAGAGACGCAGTATATTAATGATAGCTTATTAATGAAGTTACGCAAAATGTGAACTAAAATACAAAATGAAAATGACAATTTCAATCATTGTAATTGCAGCAATGCTATTTGTTGATAGAGGAAGATTAAATAAAGTTAGCACGTTTTACAGAAACAAGGCATTGTGATAAAGAACAGATGTAAACTCTTTTCTGTAGATATGAATTAAAACATCTGTTGCTATGATGAAAGTCAGGACTGAGAGTCGTACCTTGTTGTGATGATCAGATAAAGTTGAACGTGCAGCAGTAGCAGGTAGCAGGGTGACTTTGAGATGGAAACCCAGAGCTTATATACCTTCTCTGGGTGTGTTTGGCTCACACACCTGCAACGTGTTGCAATCTCCGCCTCCCCCCCCCAGCCCAAGTACATCTCGCTGCAGTCTGCGGGAAGGCGGGGCTTGACATCAAGCCCCGCCCACATCCAAGTCAGTCATTTAACGGACCAAGACCGTTCTCTTAATACATCCATGACCAAGACAGCCTGGTAGAATTTTTTTACTATGAAGAAAATTATTTGGATAAATGACATGTTTTTTATTTTGAATCTTTTAATTTTATTTGAAAATTTTATATCTATAAATGTAAATGATCTGAAAGAAAACCGAATAGGCTAGTCACCAATTTAAAAATGACATGAAATTATATTTTAAAACCTTAAAAAAGGACTGACAAATAAGAAAGCCATCCGGACTCTGAACATTTACAATGCCTTACAACCTCTTTAATGTAAATTTAATGCGCCCCTTTTTCGTGTATGTATGTATGCATTTAATGTTTTCAATGTGTTTATGGATCTGTACTTGAATAATAAAGTTTTTTGAAGACAAAAAAAAAAAAAAGGTAGCGAAGCTGATAGAGCCTCTTGATTCACATTAGATAGAAACTGATGATGTAGGCTAAACAAACGATATTTCATGCAACAGTGAAGTTTTCATGTAGTTACTACTGATTTCTGATTTTGAAATGATATCCAAATTTGAAAAATGGGTCATTTTAAACCTTGTTAATATTGATGACAATGTGTTCAAACGGAAAACGAGCCATATTTCATTTAATTTAGCCCTCAAAAGTAGAATGGTGTGTTGTTTCGTTATGGACTTTCATATTAACAGCAAGAATTCAGTCACAACCAAATGTACAAAGGGGCGATTTTGCTTTAACAATTAACAGGTGAACCAGAAGCATACAGGTGAAACTCGAAAAATTAGAATATTGTGCAAAAGTTCATTTATTTCAGTAATTCAACTTAAAAGGTAAAAGTAATTATATAGACTTATTACATGCAAAGCGAGATATTTCAAGCCTGTATTTGTTATCATTTTGATGACTATGGCTTACAGTTTATGAAAACCCTCAGAAAATTTGAATATTGTGAAAAGATTCAATATTTTAGGCTCAAAGTGTCCCACTCTAATCAGCTAATTAACCCAAACACCTGCAAAGGGTTCCTGAGCCTTTAAATGGTCTCAGTCTGGTTCAGGAGAACTCACAATCATGCCAGATGCTCCTCGGATATTACCTGCACAGTAACACACCTGATCTAAGTATTTCAAAAGGTCGAACACACAGACAGATGTTTAGATACAGTAAAATCGCTACGTGATTACCGTTATATCCGAGGGTTGAAGTTGCATTTTAACAGCAGTGCAAGTTGCGGCTGTGGTTTAGCTCAGGGGTTCTCAATAGGTGAGGCGCGCCTCCCCTGGGGGGCGCCAAAGAGCCACAGGGGAGGCGCGACACGTGAAGAAAAAATAACTATGCAGCTCTATTGGTATCTGTAATTGTGCGTGCGTGTATTAGCTTTAAAGTGCATCGTTTTCTTGTCCCAAGTCAACAGAAGTCAGCATTAAGGGAGGAGACTGGACCCAGCAAAAAAATATGAGGAAAGGAAATATGATCCTGAGTTAAAGTTAGGTTTCACCTGGTCGGGGTCCTCTGCTGCTCCTCTGCTGCAGTGTGACAGAGACCGGGAGAAATGTCCATCACGCGTTACGGTTGTCTGTGGAGAGCGAGTTCCCCCAGATCTCCACTAAGGCTATGAAAGTCCTAATCCCCTTCACCTCCACCTACTTGTGTGAGTGCGGGTTTGGCTGCAGGTGGAGGTCGACTTGCGTTTATTTCTCTCTGCAGTGCAGCCCCGCATCCAACACCTCTGCGCATTAAAAGCGTGGCCTCATTGTTTCCACTGACAGACGCGGCATCAGCTGATTTTGCCGGGGCTTCAGCCCCGAATGTATTTTGAAAAGTTGACTGACAAATATGAAACCGGACGTCGCTTAGTGTCCACTCTCGCTGTAAAAAGCTGTGCAGGTTCAGGTTTATGGATGCGCTCTGCTGTCGACATGCTGCGGTAGATGTGTCCCGTTTGTGCTCCGTGTATTTCTGCCGTAGTTTTGGTTTTCCACCTCCGATGTAGAGTAACGTACAGCCACTTCCCTAAACTTTGTCTCATTCAGAGACCAGAGACCCAAACGGGGCTCTGAGTCTGTCAGACGGTCTGAGATCTACCGTATCAGCAGAGCAATCACGTAATGCACAGCAGGCTATGGTGCAGGTAGATTATTTTCTGAAATATAGTGACTTTATTCTTGTAATAGCCTATTATCACTTTATTTTTCTCAAAATATCACGACTCCTCCAAATCTCAGAGGACACAGATGGGATGAGATATATTTGAATGTGAATGTGCACAAAGTTTTGGACATGAGCAGAAATCTTGCTCAAACACCTGAAATATTACAGTCCAGGAGTTTATTAATAAATTAAAATGAATAATGTATCATTGAGGTAAATAATTGTCATATGCACATTTAAGGAGGTTACTTCCCCAACAAAAGAAGCAAAAGAGGAGGGAGGAGTACATGATGCCTCTAGAGGCTACATGTGTGCTGACTCAGATATAATTAGAAAAGTTGATCTACAGGAGAATAAATAGATGAAAGCAATACAGAATGCCTCAGAGCCTTACTGCTAAATATTCCATTATGTTTTTAGATTTTGATTATAATCTATGTTTCCCTTTACATAAAGATATTTCCAGCATATTGATTCAGAAAAAGGTAGAAATAGGTGCATACAAATTCACCAGAATGCAGGAAATGAAGTATTTAATGCTCAAAATGTTCAGGGGGTTGACCCCCCCCCCATCATAACACATGTTAAGCATGTTTTGTTGACTTGTGGATAGGCCCACTGATGTTCAGTGATTTTAAAAGTAGCCTCAATTAGGCCTGCATGAAGTTAGAAATGATTTGCTGTTGCAAAGAATCGTTTATGAATGCACTTTTTAAAAAGTTGTGGAAATAAAATGTCTTCAAATACAATATTAAAAAATATTTACATTTTATCAGTTGTTATTGAAACTTATCATTGTCTGGGACACACAAAAGATGGCATGTACTGCAGAGGCATGTGTGGGTTAGGGCAGGCGGACGGGATTTTGGGGAAGGGGGGGCTCGGCTGTCCTTAACTACTCTAAGGGGAGGCTCACATTCACCCAATTTGAAAACCCCTGGTTTAGCTGAAGCTAACGCAGCCTGAGCTTTCACGTTACAATATAAAAGGTGTTGACCGTTGACTTAGCTAGCACGCAAACAGTTCATTTACATGTCTACGAGAATGTTAGCAAACTACACCAAAAGACAAATACTGAGGAATATTGATAGAAAGCAGGGGAAACTAGTAGGCTACTTCCATACTTTTTAGCATTTGCTAATTAGCAACCTGCCTTCCATCAGATGTAGCTTCCGAGCTAGCTAGCAGCTAGCCCCAGAAGCTCATGAAAACAAGGCTTTCACCGGAGCAGTCTCACGTTATTTCCGAACCACTCTTTTCGTTTCAAAGTCGGAAATCAAATGAACGAAAAAGTACACGGGCCCAATTACAGTTCACTGTTGTTGCATGAAATGTCGTTTGTGTTTAGCTTACATCAGTTTCTGTCATCTAATGTGAAACAAGAGGATATGAGGTTTGCTACCGTCTTGGTCCGTTCGAGCCATAGACTGTATGGTTCGAGCTACGGGGAGACGACGTAGGTAAAAAAAAAAAAAAAAGACTGACTTGGATGTGGGCGGGGCTTGATGTCAAGCCCCGCCTTCCCGCAGACTGCAGCGAGATGTACTTGGGCTGGGGGGGGGGGGGGGGGGGCGGAGATTGCAACACGTTGCAGGTGTGTGAGCCAAACACACCCAGAGAAGGTATATAAGCTCTGGGTTTCCATCTCAAAGTCACCCTGCTACCTGCTACTGCTGCACGTTCAACTTTATCTGATCATCACAACAAGGTACGACTCTCAGTCCTGACTTTCATCATAGCAACAGATGTTTTAATTCATATCTACAGAAAAGAGTTTACATCTGTTCTTTATCACAATGCCTTGTTTCTGTAAAACGTGCTAACTTTATTTAATCTTCCTCTATCACCAAATAGCATTGCTGCAATTACAATGATTGAAATTGTCATTTTCATTTTGTATTTTAGTTCACATTTTGCGTAACTTCATTAATAAGCTATCATTAATATACTGCGTCTCTACCCAGATGGAATCAGGTCTTCATTTCATGGTGGTCCTGTGTTTGACCAGTGGACTGTGGACTGGAGCAAATGTAAGTCATACGCACACTAAAACATTTACTTTACAAAGATCTTTGGTTTTATAACACCTTAACTTTTACATTAAACCAGTCTTGTGAGAGTTCTTCCAGCCCAACATCATGTTTGTGAACATGACTGATATTAATAATAAAATTAAAATGTGAATGTTTTAATATATTGCAAATAAAAAGAAAGTAAACTACAAAACACATTTCAATCAAAACTCAAAATCTTGTCATGTGTATTTTTTAAACTCTAAGGGTTAAATACTAAAGATCATTACTTTATGTTTACAGGCAGAGAATAAGACAGCATCAGGTTGGTACTTCTCATAATGGTGGAGGTGAAAGACTGGAGTATGTACTTTGTGATTGCACTTTTGGTTATTTTAAAGTCTATAAAAATGATTTTAGGATTGCTCGAGATCAAAGCAGGTCCTATTTGGGAGGCTGTCCATAAAGATTGTGCTGAGGGACACTATTCTCAGACCTCCCTGGCTTTGGACAATTGGAGGCTCTTTACATGATTGTCCTTCTAATCATCTACATTTGTGTTATAGATGACTGGCCTAAACTATGCCCTCCTGGTTGGACTGAGTCTGACCAAAAGTGTTACATATTCCACTCCAGTAAAATGGACTGGGCTGATGCAGAGGTACGTTTTGAAATTATATCAGTCATATATAATGGTTTGATAAGTGCCAGCTTGTCTTCCGTTGGAACAATTTGATTATAGATTTAGCCTACATATTTTTTGGGAGGCGTTAGGGACCTGGATAATGGATAGGGGGGGGGCGCTGGCACAAAAAAGGTTGAGAACCACTGGTCCGTCACTATGTCGTGACACATCATTCAATCATTGGCTATGTGCCCAGCGGAACGAACCAGAGGAGCTGAAATGAAGTAGTAAAGTTAGTTAAGAAAAAACTAAACGTGGCTAGTGGAAAATCTGATTGGCTGGTAGCTTTAGAAAATCAACTAGCTGGTGATCAAAAACATTAATTTAAAGCCCTGGTTATAACCGACACACTGTAAGTGGGATACGCTCTAAACCAGCAGTTCAGACAGACAACTCACACATAAATCTAACAATGCAATGGCAGTTCAGTAACATCCCTGCAGCTGTGGTCTTGAATCCTCTATTATCTGTGACCGAGACAAGACTAAGTAAAAATAAGGGTTGATTCCAAGACGAGACCTTCAGAAAGTGGTCTTGAGACCAAGACTGATCTCAGGTACTACAGCACTGGTTCATGTAGTAATGTTAGGAAGCCACCAGCATTCTCTGTCACATTATCACTTTGGGCCCTATTTCAGCGATCTAAGCGCACGGAGTGAAGCGCCTGGCGCAGGTGCATTTAGGGCCTAGTGTCCAAATCCACTTTTGCTAGTTTAACGGCAGATAAAAGGGTCTGTGCACCGGGCGCATGGTTCTAAAGGGTTGTACTTAGTGTCTTCATTAATCAGAGGTGTGTTTTGGGCGTAACATGCAATAAACCAATCAGATCATTTCCCATTCCCTTTAAAAGCCAGGCGCGTTTGGACCTTGGAGCATTGCTATTATGATGGAGGATTTGCTGAGCAGGAATATCTTTATTTTTAATCTTCTGCATGTGTGTGCTGCTGCACGTCCCTGTGTATGTAACAAGCATAGTGTGTGCGCACATTTTACTAATGTGCTGTTTAAAGCAGCCATATTATGCTCATTTTCAGGTTCATAATTGTATTTTAAGGTTGTACCAGAATAGGTTTACATGGTTTAATTTTCTAAAAACACCATATTTTTGTTGTACTGCACCGCTCTCTCTCACTGCTGCAGATCCTCTTTTCAGCTGGTCTCTGTTTTAGCTACAGAGTGAGACCTCTTCTTCTTCTGTACTATATTTGATTGCACTGCACATGCCCAGTAGCTCAGATGTAGATCATGTCAGCTAGCTAGCTCCATAGACAGTAAAAGAGGCTGTTTCTACAACTTTGGTCAGTTACAAGGCAGGATTAGCTGGGAGACTTCTAAATGAGGGCGCACATGGAAGTAGTTCTTTTGTAGATTATGGTGAACTTGTGTGTTGTAGCAGTGCTTTGCTATTGAGAACGAGGTAGCATGCTAGCGTTAGCATGCTAGCGTTAGCCATAGCGTTAGCATGCTAACGCTACGAGCTAATGGTTGCGGTTAGCCTGCTCGTGCCGATTTTGAACAGCTCACCCAGAGACTGAAGGCAGGACACATTCAGAAACCGTATCTCACTCTAAACAGCATGGGTGGATTTTTTTCAAAGTTTGTATGTGTGTGGAAGCACCAGAGACACAACATAACACCCCAAATCCCAGAAAAAGTGGGGGTTTTTTTTCATCATATGGGCACTTTAAATAACAATGAAATGCTGCGTCATTGACTTTAGACCAGGTTTTTGTTGGTCAATGGCGCCATCACTTTCCGCTGCCTCAAGATAGCAATACGCCCAGAATGCACCTGAACACACCTCCCTGTAAGACCATGCATTATTTTTTTTTTCTCACTGTCTTTTGTTGCTCTCCTTTATCAGCGTTTCTGCACTTCTATCGGTGGAAATCTGGCTTCCCTCCAAACTACAGAGGAGTACGAGTCTATCAGAGGGGTGATTCAGCAAGTGACTGGCACTGACACAAACATTTGGGTCGGAGGCTACGATGCAACAAAGGTGAGTCCAACCTTTCTTTACAGTACATGCTGTAACCAGTCTTTGAACATAACCGTAACACAACAAACTAAAATTTATAAATTAAGGCTGGATCTGAAACAAACAAAATAAATCTCCATGAAATTCCAAGGCAAATTCCACGCAAGTATACTTATTGTGGCAAACCTTTTTTTTAAAGCTGATTCTGCAATGAAGCTTCCGTCCATGTGGTCCAAAATGTTAATCTATAAACGATCTGAAGTAAAAAAAAAAATGATATAGTGAAATATAAAGTCTACATTGGGGGGGCGTTGAGGCTACGTGCAGGCAAAAGTGGCCCAAATCTTTTTGGGGTCAAGTGACCAGGTCACACTCAAATCTTGCCCAGATCTGATTTTTTTCAACTCAGATCTAGACCACTTCCATATGTGGTCCTGAATCAGACCCAGGTCAGATTTTTTTCAATGTGGCCACAGTGTGAACAACCAAGGAGGATTTGATGCAACTTTTACGTCAATCTACATCGACATTTGTCACAATTATGCGCCAGCGGGAGTTAGCCGTAGACACAGACCGTAACATTAAAAACTTGACTAGGCCTACAACATGGAGAACAGTGATGGAGCAAGTCAATGGAGGGAGAGGGAGGTGTTAGACCTCATTAGTGTATGGGGAGAGACTTCAATTCAATCAAAACTAGAAGGATCATACCGTAACCGTCTCCTCCTCAGCACCTGCTCATTAATGTTACGGCTGCCATTACACAAACATTTTGAAATGAAAATGCTGACTTCCTCACTAACTTTAGTGCAACAGCGTGCACTAAATGTGTGATGTCATTGTTCTTTTGCGCATGCGGGTCAGTTGGAAATCACAAACCGTTCACACAGGAATCAGATATAGGCCACATTTGAAAGGGTAATGTGAACAGCCAAACAGAAAATCGGATCTGAGCAAAAAATCCGAATTAAGCATTAAGACTTGCGGTGTGAACGTAGTGACACCGCCGCATCAATCACTTTTGGCCGCCACCAATGAAGCTCCAAAACACAAAAAATGGTATTTGGGACAGTCCTAGTATAATTAAGTTAAAGGCTATGTAACTTTTTCTTTCAGGATGGTGTGTGGCTGTGGAGTGATGGTTCCAAGTTTGACTTCACAGGATGGGGCAAAGTGGAGCCCAACGGCCGGGCAAAAGAGAACTGCATGGAGATTAACTTTAACGGTAAAAAACTAATTATCTGTTAATAGAAAAAGGATCTTTTGTAACTTCTAATGTGCTGTAACCCAACATCATTACATTTTGTTTCATTTATACATGGTATTTATTTTTGGTTTTATCTTTTGAAATGTGCTATCATTTATACAACAGTGAAGCATTTTATCAGTTTTGGAGAGCGCTATATAAAGACAGTTTGACTTCCTTAGTTGAGAAAAGGGAAGCAATGTCAAGGTGAAAACTAACTCTTTATTATTGTCCCTTTTTTTAAATCTGTCTACAGGACAAGATTATGTCAACGACACGATTTGTAGTCTGAAGAAATCTTTCTTCTGTTCCAAACCCCTGTGAAGACGCCCGCCGTGAGCCGACACAAATGTCATGATGTCACATCGCCACTGATGTCACTTCTACCAGGACGTTGAGCCTCGACGTCACTGCTGGAAGATCTATTGACAGTTCAGATTTGATTTCAGTTTGATCAATAAATAAATATATCCTGTTCAGCAATCTGCCTCACTCCTTTTATTACCATCTCAAGGCCATTTTATGCTTTTGCATTGAATCAACGGCGTACCCCCACAGACCCCTCTGCGTCTACGCCGGACCCTACGCCATAGTCTGACGTGTACCTCTCGAAAAATGTAACTACATGGCTTGGTAGCGTTGCATATCCCCCCGACTCATTTCCTGGTTCTTCTCCGTAAACATGAAATCAAGGAGAGGATTAACTTCTCCTGCTCCAGATTTCCCACCGTGGTCAGAAAGAACAGAGGAGACACTTTCTCTCACTATGACTCTAGAGTCACTACTCACTCTGCAGTGTTGGGCAAGTTACTTCCAAAATGTAATACATTATAGATTACTAGTTACTGTCATTTAAGAGTAATTAGTTATATTACAATATTACTGTCTCTGAATTCAAATGTGTTACACTACTTTTGAGTTACTTTCACCAAAAATAACAGGGGAAGTTTGATTTGGCAGCTAGCTTGTGAATTTCACCACCGGATCAATGAAGTCTCGTCTTTATCCACTTTAATACATCATAGATTATTCATATTTTGTATAATTAAAAATATGCAAAGTAACTAAAGCTATACAAAATAAGTAAACCGTATAATAGGCAAGTAGGAGAAAATGAAAATACTCAAAAGTATGGCATTGTTGTAAAATGTTTGTTTATAGCACTTCAATAAATTCATGTTTAGGTTAAAACACTCTAAAGGAAATGTTCAATTATAGTGTGATTAAAACTCACTAACATTATTTACAGTACCTGATTTGTGAAAAGGTAGCCTACACAACCTTATTTAACAGTAATTTAGTATTACTGCGAACCGTCACAGGAAGTGCTTTTATTTTGAAGTAAGCTACACGAGTTGTCTGTTGTGTAGCTACTCTTGCTAGCTTACTGAGATGCAACATGTCCGTCAGGCTCAATTTGTTCACTTTCTTGTGTGTAAAACTGCAACATATTGAACAGTAAATGGTCACAGTAAAAGACAAGCGTTTTTGGTCGTCATTCGAAGCCATTCCACTACAGGCAGAGTTACTCTCCACGGCTGATAAAATGCAATGATATTTACGTGTAGCAAGCCTCAACATTAATTCCCGACATGTTTATATCTGTCAGCCGCTGACGTACCGTCACCTGTTGGGACATACATGCTGTCCGTACCGTCACCTGTTGGGACATACATGCTGTCCGTACCGTCACCTGTTGGGACATACATGCTGTCCGTACCGTCTCTGGTTCTGACCACGGGAACAGAAACAGGACAGCTCACTTCAACGCAGCGTAATAACTCCTGAAAATAATATCCATCTCGCAAATGTATTTGTCTCTGCAGTCATCTCAACCATTTAATACAGCGACAGGAAATAATACGGCTTTTTTTTTCCTGTGAAGAAATGTGTCTCGGTGTTGGTGAATTCTTAAAAAAAACAATGCACCACTAAATGTTGCGTTAAAATGCGTTGTAACTCGCGTTACTGAGATTGTAACGAGTATAATATTACCGAAATTTAATTAGTAATGCGTTATATTACTGCGTTACAGCAAAAAGGAATACATTACTGTAAATGCGTTACTTTTGTAACGCGTTACTCCCAACACTGTCACTCTGCAGCTAATCGCCATCACTCTCTCACTGATTTCTCGCTCTACCCCACACACACACACGCACGCACACACACACACACGCACGCACACACACACACACACTCGCACACACGCACACACACACACACGCACGCACACACACACTCGCACACACACACACACACACACACACACACAGAAACAGACAGTCAGACACACATAGACAAGTGAACACACATTTCCCAAGTTATCAGTAGTACCAATCAGTCGCTAAACATTAAGACAAATGTCTCTACGGGACCTGGACACACACACACACACACACACACACACACACACACACACACACACACACACACACACACACACACACACACACACACACACACACACACACGGTTCAAAATTACTACTAGCCAAATGCTGGTAAAATATGTAAGGGGTGTTTTGGTTCACTAACCAACCAAAAATACAATGCTAATCTATTTAGTGGCTGGTATAATTTGATAATTGACTAGCTATTTGGCTGGTGGACGAAAAAGTTAATTTTGAACCCCACATACAAACACGAGATTGTGTGCTACAGCATCACCTTTCTTCGACCACATATATGACTCAAGTTCAAACCATTTCAGTCACAAAATCTTTTTGAAGAAGATAGGGAGGAATCCAAACCAGTGTATCATCTTCAGATAAAGAATAAATGCCTCAAGCTAAAAGAGTTTTTTGTCAAAGAACAGCTAAATAATATGGTCCTCATCACCATGCCTCACCCATGCCCATGCATGACATTGCCTCAACTTTCAACCTGACGGCTGGAAAAGGATGGATGCAATTGACCTGCGTGCCTACATAGGGCTGCTAATCTTAGCAGGTGTTACAGGTCCTTAGGTGAGGCTGCATCTAATCTTTGCGATGCAGAGATACATACAGTAGGTTCTATCTCCTTTTTGTTTAATGAAACTTTCAATAGCTGTCTTGCTTCGTCCTTTCACTGTTCCAACAATCACTACTCTTGTTTGGTTGAACCTGTCATATACAACAGGAAGATAATTTTCCCTGAGCCACTTCATATCTGCCACTATTTTCAAGGCTAGGTAGGTTTGAAGTAAATCCATCTCATATTAAAGTTTAATGATTTTTTTGGGGGCTTTTCCCTTTATTACATAGAGACAGTGGATAGGCATGAAAGGGGAAGAGAGAGAGAAAGATGGTGATTCATTTTGGTTACTTTTTTTAAACTAAAAAAGCGACAAGAAAAACAGGCCTTCAAAGTGCTCTCTGAAAACAATGACTGATATGGCATATGCAATAGGCATATCAAATGTAAAAATTAAAACCCTGTCATAGAGCTTAACCAAATACACCGTTTGAAAGGTATCGACCTGATGAGAAACATTATGTCAATATGAAGAGTCTACATGACTCCTGCTTCGAAATAATGACCTTTGAGCCTTGACCTTGGTGCATGTTTGAAACCTTATAACTGAGCAATAAAAGGGACTACAGATATGGATCAGCTGTTGTAGAGAGCTCTTGACCTTAGCTATCATGTAGGTATAGTCAGCAACTGGGGGGATTGTCAAATTTGGATAACATGTGGTAAAAATACACTTTAACCCATTTAACAATTACATTACATTTTATTCTGAGTAAACCCATCTGTTTATCATCCTATTAAACTACCCAGTTTACTCTCAATTCATTATTTACAACTTCCAATTGTAAGAAAAACAATAATAAATTGTGAGAACTACATTTCCCGTGACGCGCGCAAACCACCTGATCCAAATCTGCAACACAGTTGTAGTTCTTCCGGTATGCAAAGAAATAGGGTCGTAAAAATATATATATGTTAAATATATAAAATGAATGGTGCAGCCGAACTAGTAATTATACTGCATCAAGACGATCTATGTAAAGAAAATATAAAGAATTAGCTTTATTTGCGATATTACGTTATCTAAAAATGTAGTTTTGGGTCGCTGGCTCTTCCTGTTTATAAAGAGCGTTGTAGCTAGGGTCGTAAAAAGATATATCCAGTGATTATGTATAGTGTCTAGTATAGCCGAACTAGTAAATACACTGCATGTCCTGTATATATATTATGAAAAAGTTAAGATGCATACAAATTCTTTTAAATATTTCAGTTTTTGAAAATTCAGTTAGAAATAACATACCGTTCGGTAGGAAGCGTAGCAACAGCGGCTGAGGATTATGGGTAATGTAGCCTTTCACTGTCGGAAACTGCCAAAAAAGTGTTTTTTACAAGTCGAAGGAACAATAAAAATACATTTAATTACATTAACCCCTCGTATTGTTGAGCTATATTTTCATAAGGGCTTCCGTTCTAACTGTTACCTGTCATGTTGCAGTAACAGGGATTAGGGTTAAATGTAGAAAGTCAAGGAGACAGCATGACTTCAATGTTTTTAATAAAACACAGTTTACAAGTAAACCAGGTCCAGGTAGCCCTGGCACATTTTTATGTCAAGGGACTCTAAGCACATATTAAACAATGTATAGGCATATATCTTTACACTTTTATTTATTTTAATCATTTAAAAAATGGCTATATTTTCTTCTATTATTAGCAAATATAAATCCCCTGACAAAAGGCTTACTGGCCTATAGGAATGTTAAAACAGTATTTAAAGAGTAATGCCAACAATTATTACGCTATTAGTATCCTATGTACAGAAAATTTACATAAAGGCTTTTTTATGTCAAGGCCACCCTACACTAAAGGTATTTTGATTGATTTTACATACAGTAACAAGTAACTAATTAAATAAGATGTCTTTTTCAACACTTTTCACAGGGGTATACACAAGAAATACAATACATAGTGATTACGCCGAGTTGGAGAGGACAGTAGCGTAAAGGGAGAGAGGCAGTGGCCTTTACGTTTCTTCTTCCTCTGACTCGGGGCTAGTGAAACCGTTGACCTCCCACTCCTCAATGTCCTCCTGTATATGGAAGAAAACAAGTTCCTTCGAGGCTATACTACTGTAAGCATTTACAGCCTGTTTCTTTTGGCTTTTTAGGTAGTGCCACCTCCGACTGAGAACACTGTTGAGCCCATGTGTAGCGTCCTCTGTCAGGTCACCAAAATCTGTTGAGGAATTGTGGGGAAAAACAGAATGAAAAAGATGATACATCACACAGACAACGTACATATGTGTGATGTAGTACAAACTGTTTGTTTTGATGCTCTCCAAAGTCTGTCCCTTGAGTGCCTCCACTTGTTGTACTTCCTTTAGAAGGTACATAACGTGTTGGGACATCTCTTTCACCAGGATGCTCTGCTCCTCCTCCATGCGTTTCAGCAGCATTATCTGGTCAAAGACCAACCTCTTCAACCTGAAGGTAGCGCCTTTTAGGTTGAGGAAAGAAATAAAGTAGTGGACAAGACATAGTTATAATAATATTACATATATTATATAATTACAAAAATATTTTTTGAGAAAAGAAAAAACCAAACTAGCAATTATCATACCATCTTCATGTGTCTCCCATGGCAGGATGTAGCCCTCTGTCAGACTGCACGCCAACTCCTCGTCAATCTGATCTGTTTCCACGGTGACGTTGTACTGCCAGACCAGATCACGAAGCTTCATCTTCAGCTGTGTCATTGTCTTTCTTTTTCTCTGTCTTGTCTGGTTGCTATCTGCAGAAGTGAAACCAAAAGGAAACTATCATAGTACGAGAATGTTTTTGTTGTTTTATAACTTTTTTTTTTAAATGTTATTTAAATCACTTAGAAAACAAACCATGCTGACGATACAGGTCTTGCTTCTTGCGCAAAAGGGTTACTGTTAAGTTTTCAATTTCAGCCCTGAGGTCTTCAATGCACCCTGGAGTGTAGACTCTGTCTAAATAGTTGAAACAATTGGAGAAAATATATACTCAATGACAGTCTCATTTTCAACAAATATAGCCACCTTCTGTGGTGCGTATAAAGGTACAGTCATTAAGAGATGTATGAAAGGACATGAAAATACCTGTTAACGCCCACTGCCTGACATCACACACCCACTGCTCTGTGGTCCCCTGATCCAGGTTGTGCTGCTCCTTGATGCTCCTGAGGTTGACAGCTTCCACCGCTGCCCTATCTGTGATCTTTTGAAGAGAAAAAATAAAATTCCAAAATGTAAAAAACACCAGTTTAAGTTAAACGTTCGATATGAGACCTTCATCAGAACAGGTGAAACAATAAATTACATAATCTTTATAGATTCCCAGAAGGAGGTGTAGATAAGAGAAACAAATCAATATACTGTAGCTGTGAGATTAGAATCTAGAAAGGCATTTGTCATAAATAATATATTGTCCTAGTGTGATAAGAAGACAATTGTTATTAGCCCTTACTTTGATGTATCTGTGGGCTAACGCTTGATGAAGGTTATCCCTCTTTCTTCGGTTCCAACCCATGGCCTGTTGGGTTAGCATGTTGACTCTTCCTAATTAAAACAAAAATGCATAAAGCCAAAAAGTAACAAATCACATCAAAAAGGCAATACAGAAAACAGATAGACATGACTAAACACAATAGTTAAAAGTCTGTTGAACTGAACTTTTTTTCCCTCTTCCTTATCACACTGTGTTGTGTAGGTGCAATACCAACCTGCTTTTGTCATATATTTTTTATGACAAGAGCTGCCCTGGAAAGAAAGCTGTTCACCTATAAAGACAATGTTGTCTCCTTTACATACAAATATTAGTTTCACACAATATCTTGAACTGGATAGTTTAAGAGAAAACATATCCTGGCTTAACCCTGGAATTAAATTGGAACACATGCCTACAATATGAATGCATTGTGAAAATATAATCTTTTATTACAACTCAGACATAAAGGATGTTCTTAATTTCTCAAACCAAGCTTGCCACTTACTGGTGTTCTTTAGTGTTTTGGTCTCTTAAATGAGTCTTTGCATCCATAAAACATTGACATAAATTATATATAGTACCTGCTCCACTTCCTCTCCCACTGTGTTTCCTGCTCCGTCCTGGCTTCTGCCACCCCATCTCACCTGCAACACAGCGTGAGAAGGGTTATGTAGCATACCTGTACATATATAGTAGGATCTTTGATATAACATATCTACATTAACGCTTTTGATAAATAACATTATAAATAGTCATAACATAAGATTTTTTTTCATGTGAAAACTAAATCCCTGTTCTACAAATTTGCACTAGCAGCTGAGCAGTTGGTGAAGGTTAACACACAGCACATTCTGTTAGCCTGCTCTCTAATTCCCTGTAGCCACTGTCACACCAGAATTGAAGTAATTGCATGTACCTCGCATTTTGCTGTATGGGCTTTAGCGTGCATGACGCTAAGAAATGGCCTCATGTCCGTCAAGGGCAGAAGCTCTGGTAACCCCTCTGCTAGTTTGTTAAGGTATGGCCAGTACCTAAAAAGCAGGTGCAGCATTTTGTTAGTGTTAAAGAGATCCATCATTAATTGACATGACAACATTATTCTGAAATGACTAACGTGACTGTAAAGCTGATGCACAGGCCATTTTAAACATAGTGATATAATTGCAATATGACATTGAGAATTACCTGCAAGTAACATCCATGCAAAAGAATGTAACATTTGCCTTCTTGGACATTTCTTTTTGTAGAAACATCGGGTAGGCAAATATTTCTCCCCGGTAATGGTTAAGTCCTCGTAAGAGAAACCCATGTCTGTTTAATCAGAAGAAAATCTAGTGGTTAATTATAAACTGACCCACCAAGGCCTGGCTTAAGCACACATCTGTATCTGGGTCCCTACAACAAATATAACACTTGGCTGCTACAAAGGTTGGATAAATACCACGCACCAATCATGAGTGCTAAAAGCTTTCAAATCTCACACAAGACTCACACTACTAGTAATCCTCTATAACACTCTCTCTTCGAACCTGAATGAAACCGCCCTCACGGACCACACACACACACACACACACACACACACACAAATACATACCGGCAAACTGCAACTTGCTATCTGAGAGCCAGACTTTCTTGACATCTCTCTGCCAGCTGTGAACTTGGCAGTACCACAAAGAGCACTGTCATTTTTTGCCTATAAAATCATTTATTACACATGTTTAGCCATATGTTAAAACAAAACAACATATATTGTACAACTATCATTATAAACAAAATCTTTTTTTTTTTTTTTTACATTTCTCATGTTGCTTCTGATACGGTCCACAAATGTAGCAACCTCCTCGTCCTTTGCCAGAAACAAGCCCTCGTAGATGGGCGGCTCCTCAGTCCTGTCCATAAGTTAACATGCAAGTCAATAATAAAAATCACCGAGTACTATATTTACTATTTATTGAAAAAAAAGTCTGGTATGACACCTCAAAGACAACCCTAAGGGCATTTGTATTAACTTTCTTTTCTTTACCATTTTCTGAGACAATCAAATATTTGAATACCTACCCTTTTGACTTGCAGAAACGGTAATGCTTTCTGTTTCCATCAGAACAGACAGCCAACATGTCTGGAGAGCATGCTGGACAGTCAAAATGCTGGACCTGGCACATATCCTCTTCTTTGAAGCGACAGTAAGAAAATTCAAAATAGCTGCGCTGAAATGTATCCGCACAGATACTTCCAGCCTGTATATTAAAAATCTTTGGTTAGGATTTCATTGAAAACTGTGCCCACATTTAAATATTAGGTATATACTTATATGATTCAGTGTGATTCAAGAAGATTTACCCTTCCAGCTTGGACAGATCTGTGCTCCAGCATTTTCAGGAAGGCCTGTCTGGACATGGCTGGTGCGGTCACCTTCATTTGTTCAAATGAGGTGAACACATCAAATTTGTAAAGGGTCTGGCAGCTGGTGGTGGCTGGCCAGTACCGATACTTTAGCAAGTCTTTAACACTTGGAGTCCATTCTGCAGAGCAGGATGGACAGGATTTCCGAGGCAAGCAGACATCATATCGTCCTCTGGACATAGTAAAAGCTAAATATATTTCAGTTATCAGATATTGACAGTTTGCCTGATCATATTATATTTCATAAAGACATTTGCGTTTATACTGTATAGTCAAAACAACATACCATTAAATGTAACCACGGAAATATGCTTCCCCGGAGTGACTGTGAGGTCATGAGAGCATCCACAGACTGTATTGGCTGTAGGAATGGGCAGTTGACCTACTGCAATAGAGAAAAAAATTATGTAGGGTGTATTTACAGTTTTTCCTCAATCTTTTTGATGCATTTCCCAAAGCGCTAACCTCAGTCTGAAAGATGTATGCAAAACACAACAGTAATAACACAACTGGCCCCTATTCCAACTCTATTCCAGCTGTTATTGTTACGTTACACTTAGACTCAATACATAGACAACAACCATATTTTTGTCAGTTTAGCTTTGAGAATGAGGTTAGCGTTTTAGAAGCCATTGAGAAAAAATGGAAAATACAAACATGGTCCTCACACAATGTTTGGGGAATTACAGTTAGGACATTGTAATGTGTTATTAGTCTTAACATATACATTACTTTGTTCACAAAATTGAGGTTGGCCATTTTCATCCAGCACCACAGCAGTTGTTGGGGGAATGGGCTCAAGAAACCCATGAAACATAGCCTCTCTGTCATGGAAGATGTTCTTCTTATGGGCCTCCATGTCACAGGCTGCACAGAGGAACTCCATGTCCAGTGGTACACAGTCCAGGCACCTAATGACAGCTTCTATAGCAACGCATCTGTGGCACTTTTGGATTATTATTCTCTCAGATGAGAGTTTGGCATCAAAAAGCATTGGCCTAGCCGTTTTCATTCTCACATCTGTGAGAAGCTGCCTTTGTGCCCAAGCAGAAACTGTTGTGTCTGTTGCCTCCGGAACGTGGACTGCAGTAAGAGTGTCTCTTAACTCTTGAAGATGGGTTTCTAAAAAATGAAACAGCTGGTAAGCCTCCCTAAAACTCAAATCATTATGGACTTTAAGGAAGAACCATATTGAACCACCTTTGAGTCGAAAAAAATATGCTGATGAGTAATGACAACATGCTATAACTCCATATTTGCATCCAGAGCAATATTTGCATTAAACAGTCAATTAACATTTTAATGACTGCATCCAGTATAGTTATGTTTTATGTTTTACTGTGTTTGTGGTGAGATTTACAAAATCTGCTAAATTATGATGAAACAGATGTGTAAATAAAAGGAAAAAATGGAAAAAATTATAGTGAACATCAACCGCTGTAACAATCAATACACTAACCAAGACTTGACACCTCGTGACCTTCCATCTGAAGGCCTTCCTCATGCACAGGATCCCTTCTTCTGGCTTGTGAAACTGCAGAAACAGTAATTTTTGCTTAACCCATTAATCAATCTAAAATTACACTCATTTTAATATGAAAATGTTCTGTGAGGACCTGAGACCATTGAACGCTTCGTTTGCACGTCATCCACAAGCGACAGCAGTCGGCGGGGACGAGGCAGCCGGCAGCTGCCTTCAACCTCCTACCTAACAGTCGGCTCTATCGCCTAGTTTTTATTATACTAATAAAGTGTTTTAAAAACAAAGATACATTTTTACGTGTAAGTAAGTATTAGCCTCACGCTAATTTATCAAGACTAGGCCTACCGGCTAAACTAACGCTAGCTTCATGGCAACCTCTACACCTGGCGAGTCCCCACTCCCCCTCAGGATTTCCTCGTTGTTTAATAATACAAACAAAGAAATTGCTGACCTCAGGGAAGATGTTCGTCGGCTTTCCGAGGACTTAAAAACCAAAGATGCTTTGTTAACCGCCTGCTTGGACGTGGCTCATAATCAGTCGCTCCGGATCTCATCTCTCTCGGCGGCCTTCCAGGATACCGCGCCATGGGACCCAGCTGCCTGCCCACGCCCATCGTCCTGCTCGACACCGGTTATCAAGCCACCCTGGACTGAGGTGGTTTGTGGCCGAAAGAGAGCCTCGGGTAGGGCTCCATCGCCTCCTGCCCTCAGCCTCTCCAACCGCTTCAATGCCTTGTCAGAGTCGGAGCCGGTGGTGGCCAATGCGGCTCACCGGGCTCGCCCCGCTTCAAAGCAGACTGACCAGCCGTCGTCACGGAAGACGATTGCTACCGCGCGGCGAAAGCTTCTGAGGGATGCGGTAGTCAGACGGTCCGGTGGCCTACACTGCCTGGATCGGCCAAATGACAACGTTCCTCAAAAACAATCCCCACAACCGAACGGTAAGCAATCTTCCTCTTCTTTTCCCTGCCCATCTGAAACCGACACTGACTGTTTTGCTCCCGTCACCGGCTACCCACACCCCCCCACTCCTCGTCCGCTCTTCCCCCTAACCACAGTAATTATTGGGGACTCCATCACTAGAGACCTACGGTTTCATAATGCTGTCACACACTGTTTTCCCGGAGCCAAAGTTGCAGACATCCTGGCTAAAGTTATGGACCTGATACCCTCATTTCCGACCTCTATCAAACGCATCGTGGTCCATTGTGGACATAACGACATGTCCACTCGGATTCAGGAGTGTGAGCGCACAAGGCGAGACTTTACCACTCTCATTGAGGCTTTAAAAAGCACTGGGAAGTCGGTTTTTATTTCGGGCCCACTTCCATCTCTAGGTCGCGGATCATGCCTCTTTAGCAGACTACTCTCCCTTAACACCTGGCTCCAGCTCACATGCAGCATTCACAAGATAGGCTTTATTGACAACCTCAATCTGTTTTGGGAACGTGGCTCCCTGTTCAGCAGGGATGGGATTCATCCCAATACACGCGGAAGCCAGATGCTACGTGGAAATTTGCACCACGCCCTGCATACCCAGACCTCTGATTGACTGTTTACATCCCGTAAACACTCCCACAAGCACACTGACCAGACACACTCTCCCAAAGTCAGTAATCAGAGATACAGCGCTACACGCCCCTCTGTGCTCCCTTCAGAGCAATCACCCATTCATAATCCCATAACCACCGTGTCTGTCCCCCGACTGAGACCGTTTAAACCAAACGCTAACAAAAGAGGTGCTATACTAAACAACCTAATTGGAATTAAAACAACCACTCCAACGATAGAACAGAATAGGAAAATCAAATGTGGACTATTAAATATTAGATCTCTGTCATCGAAAGCATTATTGGTAAACAAATTGATATCAGATAACCACATTGATTTACTCTGCCTCACCGAAACCTGGCTGGGCCATGACGAATATGTTAGTTTAAACGAAGCCACTCCTCCCAGTCATAATAATACCCAAATTCCACGAGGCTCAGGCCGAGGAGGGGGAGTTGCAGCCATATTTGACTCGAGCCTGTTAATTAATCCTAAACCTAAACTAAATTATAACTCGTTTGAAAGCCTTGTTCTTAATCTTCAACACCCAACATGGAAAACAGTACAGCCAATTATATTCGTTGTTGTTTACCGAGCACCAGGTCCATATTCTGAGTTTTTATCTGAATTCTCAGAGTTTTTATCATGCGTGGTCCTTCAATCAGACAAAGTACTTATTGTAGGTGATTTTAATATCCATGTGGACGTTGACAGCAATAGCCTTAGTACTGCTTTCAATTCACTGCTAGATTCTATTGGTTTCAGTCAGAGGGTGCATGAGGCCACGCACTGTTTTAACCACACCCTCGACCTCGTGCTAGAATATGGCATCAAAATTGACGATTTAATAGTATTTCCGCAGAATCCTTTATTATCAGACCATTTTTTAATAACTTTAGAATTCCTACTACCAGACTATACGAAATTAAATAAAAGTTTCTACACTAGATGCTTATCTGACAGTGCTATAGCTAAATTTAAGGAAGATATTCCAACAGCACTTAACTCAATGCCATTTCTTAATATAACAGAGGACCGTTATGTTAATTTTAGTCCCTCCCAACTTGATAACTTTGTAGACGCTGCTACGGCTTGCCTACGGACTACTTTAGACTCTGTTGCTCCCCTCAAAAAGAAGATGATGAAGGAAAGGAAACTAGCACCTTGGTATAACTCCCAAACTCGCAAATTAAAACAAATCTCACGAAAACTTGAAAGGAAATGGCGTTCCACCAAACTGGAAGAATCTCGTGTGGATTGGCAAGATAGTCTAAAAAATTATAGGAGGGCCCTCAGAAATGCCAGATCAGACTATTACTCAATACTAATAGAAGAAAATAAAAACAACCCAAGGTTTCTTTTCAGCACTGTAGCCAGGCTGACAAAGAGTCACAGCTCTGTTGAGCCATCTATTCCTATAGCTCTGAGCAGTGATGACTTCATGAGCTTTTTTAATGATAAAATTATAACAATTACAGAAAAAATTCATCACCTTCTGCCCACAGCTTCTAACGGCTCACCATTGGGCGCAGGAGGGCTAGAGAGAACGATAAGACCTGATACTTATTTAGACGGCTTTTATCCTTTAGACCTCCAACAATTAATGTTAAGGGTCTCTTCAGCTAAGCCAACTACCTGTCTCTTAGACCCCATTCCAACGAGGCTACTTAAAGAAGCACTACCCGTGGTCAATACCACATTACTAGATACGATCAATATGTCCTTATTAACGGGTCACGTACCGCAGTCTTTTAAAGTAGCTGTGATAAAACCTATTCTGAAAAAACCCACCCTCGACCCTGAGGTCTTAGCCAACTATAGACCTATATCTAACCTCCCATTTCTCTCCAAAATCCTTGAGAAGGTAGTCGCTAATCAATTGTGTGACTTTCTGCATAGAAATAGTCTATTTGAAGACTTTCAGTCAGCATTAAAGGAATCGCACTAAGCTGGTTTAAGTCCTATTTTTCTGAGCGATCCCAATTTGTTAATATTAACGATAAACCATCCAAATACGCTAAAGTTAGCCATGGCGTTCCTCAAGGCTCAGTGCTTGGACCAATTCTATTCTCTTTATATATGCTTCCTCTAGGCAATATTATTAGGAAACACTCAATTAACTTTCACTGTTACGCAGACGACACCCAATTATATCTGTCAATTAAGCCAGACGAAAGCGGTCAGTTAGCTAAACTTCAAGCGTGCATTAAAGATATAAAATCCTGGATGACCCACAATTTTCTGATGTTAAACTCAAACAAAACGAAAGTTATTGTGCTGGGACCCAAGCACCACCGAACTTCATTATCTAAAGATATTGCTACCCTAGATGGTATGGCCCTGGACTCCAGCACTACTGTCAGAAATCTAGGAATCATTTTTGATCAGGATCTATCCTTAAACGCCCACTTAAAACAAACCTCAAGAACAGCCTTTTTCCATCTTCGTAACATTGCCAAAATCAGGAACATCCTGTCTCAAAACGATGCTGAAAAACTAGTCCATGCATTCGTTACTACCCGGCTGGACTACTGTAATTCTTTACTATCAGGCTGCTCAAATAAGTCCCTCAAGACCCTCCAGCTGATCCAGAATGCTGCAGCGCGTGTTCTGACAAGAACTAACAAAAGAGATCACATTTCTCCTGTATTAGCTTCTCTGCATTGGCTTCCTGTAAAATCCAGGATTGAATTTAAAATCCTTCTCCTGACCTACAAAGCACTAAATGGTCAAGCACCATCATACATAGAAGAGCTCTTAGTACCTTATTGTCCCACTAGAGCACTGCGCTCCCAGAACTCAGAGCTACTTGTGCCTTCAGCTACCAGGCTCCTCTCCTGTGGAACCAGCTCCCGACTTGGGTTCGGGGGGCTGACACCGTCGCCACATTTAAGAATAAACTGAAAACCATCATCTTTGATAAAGCTTATAGTTAGGGAGTGAGGAGTTGCAGCATAGTAGAGTAGAGTAGAGGGAGGCAGGAAGTACAAGCCCGTTCCGGCAGGGGAGAGTACGAGCCCGGTCCAGGGCCCCTCTCTTTAGCCTGCCTCTCTTATTTATGCTATTATAACTCTAGACTGCTGTGGGAAGCTCCTTCCAAGGACACAATGAGCCGCTCCCTCTTCTCTCTTTTCACTTGTCTCCTTTTGTGTGCATCTTAGTCCCAGAAATGCCTGTTACTAACCTAGCTCTGGGGAGTTTTCTCCCCGGAGTCCCTTTGCTTCTTCTTCACCCAGAACATCGCCTTGGAATTGGGTGGCACCTACACCGGGGTCCTGGGTGCAGCTGACGCTATGGACTTACTACACCCTGCTACGCTCTGCGATTCCCCGCAGTGTCCGACTGCGTCCTGCCCGCGTCCAACCGCGTCCACCCAGGCTGCTGTGCCACACCACACCCCGTAACGCCCTGCTGTACCCTACTATGACATGAACTACTACGACTACCATTGTGATCACTGTTTCACTATCTTTATTATGACCACCATTCACCACTCCCCCAACTGGTGCCGTCAGACACCGCCTACCAAGAGTCTGGGTCTGTCCCAGGTTTCTTCCTAACAAAAAAGGGAGTTTTTCCTCGCCACTGTCGCAATAGCTACTGCTAATGCTTGCTCTTGAGGCAACCACTGTAATAGTTGGGGCTTCGTAAACTACAGAGTTTGGTCTAGACCTACTCTATCTGTAAAGTGTCTCGAGATAACTCTTGTTATGATTTGATACTATAAATAAAATTGAATTGAAAATTGAATTGAGTTACCTAACTGAACGCTCTTCAAACAAAGAAAGAATGACTTGTCTTACTTGTATTTTGTGTTTGTACTAGGACATGTTTACATGCTTTAATGTTCACAAAACAGTTTATCTTTCTCATACTGCCCATGGCTGCTGCATCTGTATTCACCCTCTGTCTGAGACGCTCTGTAGGACCGCCTGTCTCTTTAAAGGACAATTCTGGCGCAAAATGACCCTAGGGGTTAATAACACATGTGTACCGAGTCAACCGTTCTCTGGGATATGTTTTCATGCTAATCGAATGTGTCTTTAGCTTGAAACAAGCTAGCGCAAAAAGCTGATTAGCTTATAAAGCTAGTCGTCGGGGCAGAGGGTAAAGTAAAAATAAATCTCTATTTCTATACCACTAACAAGGCTCAAAATATCACCACACTTCCACGGTAACATAATGAGGGTCCCTACATGTAAACCGAAGCATTGAGAACTTTGTAAGTATGCAGAAGATAGATTATAAAGACAGTAGCGTTCACGTATACAGGCAGGCGCCATCTTGGGAAAACAGTCACGACCAGTTGATCGACGAACAGTAACCAGTAGCATAGCTCAAGCACGGCGTTCGTCGTTCGCCTGGTCAATCTTTTTAATAAACTGGCTGCACACTTAAAAAGTTCTCAATGCTTCGGTGTAGGGACCCTCATTATACTACCGAGGAAGTGTGGTGCTATTTTGAGACTTGTTAGTGGTGTAGAAATAGTGATTTCTTTTTACTTTAGCCGTGCCCTAAAGACTAGCGTTATAAGCTAATCAGCAGTTTGTGCTATCTTGTTTCAAGCTAGAGACACATTTGATTAGCATGAAAACATATCCCAGAGAAACAGTCGACTCGGTACTCATATGTTATTAACCCCTAGGTTCATTTTGCGCCAGAATTGTCCTTTAAGCCCGTCTCCTGAAATTATTTTGTTCCTGTTGTAGAGTGCGGTGTATTTGACAGGTTTATAAACAATATTTTTTCCTTTAATCTAGGCTACCTCCATCTGTCCATTATTTGCAGGTGTGGTCTGGCAAGGATGCCTCGTCTTTGCTAACCCGTCCCTCCCTGCCCTCTAACGTGATTTCTGTTTTAATTTAATTTAGTTTAATATGCCTTTTCAATTAACTGCTTTGTTCACCTGTCTACCATATAAGTTACAGAGGGGATACACAAAATATCAGGTGAAAAACGGCCTGATATAATGTGTATCCCCCTCTGTAACTTTTGCTAGAAAAAAGCAGACATCTCCATATTATCTCATGTTGTGTAATTAGTTAAGTTAATTTATCAACCTATCCTTGTGGACTAGTGGAATATTTTTTGTTAACTTTAACCTTTACATTATTTGTTGAACCATGGGATTAATAAAAACTACAGAATAGTGAGAGCTGAACTGTTGCTTCATTTATCCAATTTCCACCACCATGGAAAAAGTGGGCTGGTCTTGGGCCTGAAACTCCCGGGCTGCTGGTATTGGTACTAGTATTGGTACTAGTATTGGTACTAGTATTGTCATTGTTTAAACGATACCCAGCCCTACAAACTGCATCTTTAAGGTTATAGGCCACACACACGTTGAACCAAAACCCACTCCCCAAAACGTGTTTCATGCTTCTTGCGTTCAGCGCAGTCGAGGTGGTCTGGATGCTGTTATGGTGCATTCAAATTTATTGTAAAATACCCTTTTCTCATCTGTTTTTGTCGCTTAACAGCAATTAACTGGTTAAATGAGTTATTGTTAAAAGTTATTGTTATAACATTCATAGTGAATCATTTAAATTCACTCCTTTTTTGTGCTGAACTGAAAATTGATCCAATCCATGACTCAAAACCGTGATCCGGTCTGTACCGAGAGTTTTGTGATCGTTGCACCCCTACAACTCCCAGATTTTGAGCATTTTTCCTGGATATTTGTGTTTCTACCATGAAAGTAATTAGTCTACATAGTTAAATGGTTTCTTCCATTTAGTCCAGTTATGAATAACTAGGATCAAAGATTTGTGGCTGTGTTTTAGTTTTAAAATAGTGATGTGATATATGTGGACAGGGGTAGCCATGCTCTTTTGTCCATCAAGTGAAAAATAGAAATTGATCTAATGTTAAATAGCCTACAGCACTGCTGCTGGCCTATTTACTCATGATGGTCATCTTCCCATTTTCAACCAGGATGTTAAAAGTTAAACAGAATCATCCTAAATAAACATGCACAGGTGTTGGATCGAAGAAGACGCCGACAAGTTCAGATCATCAGTTCTTTTGTTTTTCAATTTGGTGCTGACTTTGACATCTTTATTTAACACAAAAGAGTCTTCTAATGATAGTTACATGAAAAGATGCCATAAAATGAGTAGCCTATATCCACAGCCCATCAGTTATGAAAAGGCATCAGCTACAGTACATAAACTAGAGGATCTAAAGTGCGTGCACACGGAAACTTTATACCACGTGTGATGAAGCTGCCCCCTCTTTACTGCTATCGTATAACAGTCTCCACGTTTTAGGATTTCCACCAGATGTTGAACCTGGCTGCAGGGATTTGATTATCTGTGTTAACAGACGTTGCTAACAATACCAAAGTTAGGACTGTAACACAAAACTCTGAATTCAACGAACATTTGACGAACGCTGCCGCCACTTTTCAAATCACAGGATTTTACTACACTTTGCTAAAACTTTCATTTACACAAGACTTGTGAGTCCTATGAGAATACTTGCATTGTTCTTTTCAACCTTGTTATAACTCAATAAAAATAGAATTTCAAGATGTAAAGATGTAAACCTGCTGATGTCGGTAGGTTTCATCCTCTGTTGAACATGAATGTCTGCACACAATTTTCAGACAATTATTCCAATATTTGTTGTCAATGTTAAATGTGTTTATATAGCACATTAAAACAACTGTGTTTGACCAATGTGCTGAACAAGGTAAAATATCAAATACAAAAATGATCACGTAAAAAATACATTGTTACAAATAACATGAAACAACAAAACACATTAAAAGACATTTGATGCCCAGACTCAGCTAGGACCAAAGGCCAGAGTAAAAAGGTGTTTCTTTAGCAAGGACTTAAAAGTATATATAGTCTATAGTAGTCACCTCTCAAATATACAATGGAAGGATATTCCAGGGTTGGGATGGGAGCACCCACCGCAAAAGCTCGATCCCCTCTACTTTTTAGTACATCCAAAAGCAAGTGGTTGGTTGACCTCAGTGTTCTGACTGGTGAATAGTGATGTAAAAGTTCAGCCAGATACAAAGGGGCCAAACCATTTAAAGCCTTGAAGACAGCGGCAGTGGATCAGCTGACCGCTAACGTTAGACCCAGCCCGCTGTTCAGCTCATTCTCGGTAAGTGATGCAACATAAAAGCACGGCGGAACCAGATGAACACAAATATGGCCTTTGACATGCTTAAATCTGATGTTTTTAGCTAGCTACAGGCACTTTGTTAGCGTTTCAGCCCTAACCCTAACCCTAACCTTTTTAGTTTATAGAAGACGCCAACAAGTTCAAAACTTCACCTTAACTGACAGGAGACACAGTTGAAATGAGTCTCAATATCATGGGGCTGACTTTGACATCAGTTTTAACACCAAAACGAGTTTTCTAATGATAGTTACATAAAAAGATGACACCAAACTCTGAAAACCATTAATTGATGGACCTGGCTTTGTGCAGGAACAGAATTACCATGTTGAACCATGAAATGGACAAACACAAACTGTTGACACAAAGTTAGAAGAACCCTCTCTAAAATATCATCAAACCATGAACCCCTGACCAAAAGCACACATGACAATGTGTACATGGATGTGATATGGGGTGTCCGTACTCTTTTGTCCATTTATTGTAAAAAAAAAAAGCAGTTCATGTAATGATGTTAGGTACAGCACAGCTTAGGGCTGCACGATTATGGATTATTTTGGTCAATATTGAAATCACGATAATTTAACACAATTACTTGTTGACTTCTGGAAAGATGTTGCAATTATTGACCTTAAAACACTGTGGAAAAAGTTAAATAAATCAACAGTGAAAAAAACACAAACAACTGTGAAATTTGCCTTAATACTTTTTCTATTTAAATTTTATTTTTTCATTCAGAACACAAGAGAAAATAAGAGTTTACTTACAAAACGTAATGAGCTAAATAATTGTTTTTCTCGATTATTCATAATCATGATTACATTTTGATTAATTGCACAGCCTCATGGCCTATTTACTCATGATGATCGTCTCCTCATTTCAACCAGGATGTTTAAAAGTTAAACAGAATCATCTTAATTAAACACTCAGTCTGAAGTTAGGCTAAATTTGGGCGTGGGAAAAACTGGAGGGGACAGCCCATTATTCAGAAACAAAAATAGTCTGAAAAATGTCCTATTAGCCAGTCCATTATACCTGTTTCACATCGATGGCTCAATCAGGGTATTACCCAGGTCGACTGTGTTATTGAATGGGTTAACCCCAGGGGCGATTTTTTAAGTGGGGTGGCACATGGGGGACCAATAATCAGTCAGGGGGGCCTGGGGGATTTATCAGAATACAGCAATCCTCTACTGCCTCCCAAGAAAAGTCCTTCATCTTCCAGGACGCTTGAAACTCTCTTTCTTTCAAATCAAATCATTTAACAAGAATTCTCCGACGTGGGCAAGGGGAAGCGGCAAGAGAACGATAACGCAATTTATGATGCGCAGAGTTTGTTAACCCTGAGATGAGGGAAACTCTAGGTTTTCTGTTTCAGAAAGAGAGGTAACTTAACCTTAGAGTCAGTTACTATGGTAACTGAGTCTGTGAACCTAACCTGGTCGGGAGCAGGTTTTCTTCAAGAAACCCATTCTCCTCCTCTCGCACGCATCACACCGGGAGCTTGAAGATGTAAAGAAAAAAAGAAAAACAGGAGAATTACCTTTGAGCAAGTGTGGAGGAAAGTCGGAGGTATGGAAGCAGTTTAAACAAGTCGTGGGCAGTGACAACAATATGTTGTTCATCATTGTTTCTTTTTTTTTTTACGTTTCTTCATTCGGATCCAATTGCGATCCGTTCCATTCTAAACAAACAGCAGTTTACATGCTTCGTCCTTGTTGTATTATTCTAAACAGATTTCTGCAGTTCAAACAACTCTGAATTGTAGTTGAGAACGTCAGTTATAACGGCCCACGTATTAAAAAATTGTCGGGTTTAAATCGGGCTCGGGCTCATAATTACAGTTAATATGTCGGGCCGGGCCGGGCTCGGACGCAACGTGCTCGGGCTCGGGTAGGTTCGGGCTTGATTTTTTAGGCCGATCTAAGCTCTACTTCACAATGATTCAGGACTGTTTGAATGTGTCTCCCGAAGGGGAGACATGTTTTGCAGTCCACTGCTGGCAGTGTTTCATTGATGTATTGTTTGGACTGCAGACTGTGACCTCACAAGGAAGCATGTCTGTATGTCCGCTGCTTGCAGTGTATTGTTTTATCATTGTCACATGACTGATTGATGTGACTCCAGAACGGAGATGCGTGTTTTCAGTCCACTGTCAGCTGCAGTGTAACATTTGCTTTTTGTCTTGTCATTTTCACCATGTTGTTTATTAAATCTTTTTGTTTAACTTTCAATTGGACCCAAGCCTTTCTCCTTCCTCCTCAGAAATCAAACGATCACATTGTATGCTTTTATATTTTCTAACACTACGAAGCAAGATCAACATGCCCTGGATTTATTTCCATTACACGGCTTCACCAAACTTAACAACCGCGGTTCGGCATAAGGTGTGTCACGACGGCGGTTAACAACTAGTTCAATCAACCAGGGGTTTCCCAATCCAGCGACGAGCGCGTCCACATGATAGGGGCGGCGCTCCCTAGCAGGTTAGGTGTTCAGCATAAGTTACCATGGCGATGCAACCCGGTAACAAGTGACCCACCATTGTGATACACAAAACCCTGGGTTGAACCTGAAGTTGTCTCGGCAACCCCAAATCTTGCTTCATAGTACAGACCTCTGGGTTCCCCTTTTCACAAACGATACTCCTGAATTGTAACGTATGACTTTGTGTAACTCCTAAAGAAAGTGGGTGAATCCCCCTGATGTGAACATGATATATTCTCTAATAATCATGGAAAGATCCACGATTATTTTCAAGAGATGTTCACAAAAACAGTGAATGCTTTGAAGACGGACGAGAAGAAAGTATTAAATAAATAACATACCTTGGTGAGATGATCAGAGATCACGAGATCGCAGAAAGTCTTGGGAGAGGAATTACAATCTTTACTTTCTGTCTCTGCATGACTGAAAATATATAAATTACTACACTAAATAATAAGTAATACACACAAGACCAACATTGAAAAAACTTGCGGTGACCAAGGCCGACTGTTGTGCCGCCTCACTGAAGTGTTTATAAATCATTAAGTTATTTTCATTAAGAAATGCAATAATGGTGGTGCCACTCAAAATATTATTTAAGTTTATAAAGTATAAAATGAATGAACGATACAATGACTATCGCTAAATTACAATCCTGATCTGAATTTCTGTAGCGCATGCTGTAGCTGATAGCTAAAAGGTTGCTGTGTACATACATAATTTATTATTTAAAATAGTTAATCTACGCCAAAAGAAAACTCATTATCCATTATCAAAATCCAATAATTATGTGGCCGGATTGGCTCAGTGGGTAGAGCAGGCGCACGTATACTGAGAGGTTAATGCCTCGATGCAGAGGTTGAGGGTTCGAGTCCAACCTGTGATGATTTCCTGCATGTCTTTCCCCTTTCTCACCTAGCTGCCCTATCAAATAAAGGCTGAAAAGCCCCAAAACAAATCCAACAATTATATTCTGTGAACAGAGAAAGACACATTGCAGGTATCTGAGCCAAAACACCCAGAGAAGGTATATAAGCTCTGGGTTTCCGTCTCAAAGTCACCCTGCTACCTGCTACTGCTGCACCTTCAACTTTATCTGATCATCACAACAAGGTACGACTCTCATTCCTGCCTTTCATCATAGCAACAGAAGTTTTAATTCATAGCTACAAAAAAGAGTTTACATCTGTTCTTTATAGAGATAGAGAAAAAAAATCACAATTTAATACGAGATGTTGCATTTATTGAACTTAAGAAACAATAAAACAGTGAAAACACCTTCAACTGTGAAGTTTCCCTTCATACTTTTCCTGTTTGAACTTTTTGTATTCCCCTCAGAACACAAGACAAAGTAAGAGTTTACTTGCAAAACGTAATGTGCAAAATAATCCCTTTTCTCGATGACATTGTTTTTGTCAGCTGAAAAACGTAATCACGATTAAAAGTCAATTCATTGCACAACCCTAGTTCAGTATAATGTAGCACTTACTATGAGTAGTAGATACGTTAGGACCAGGCTCTAGGTTCGGAGGAGTAGTTTGTAGTTAAATAACAATAATACCCCAGACCAAAAAGCAAGTTTGAATACCGGCTTTATATAAAAGGGTAGAAAGAATTTAGAAGCAGGTATAAATAGTAAATGGTACCAAATACACAGTTTACATACGCAATTCACATAACAGACCAATCTTTGCATTTAAATTCTAATTCTATTCAAGTTTTAACCTTTTCTTGGAATGAAAAAGATTTTTTTTTTCTTTCTATTTTCAGTTTGACTCAACCTATTTGGTTTCAAGAATAACTTTCAACTTAAAGGGGTGATAGAATGATTAAATAGGGTATTTTTACACTGTTCGTTAAGCTCGATGGTGTTTTTTGCCCCCAACTGCTCCTTCCAGGCAGCGCTGCGACCGCTGTCTTCAAGACACCTAACCCTAACCTTAACCTTAACCCTAACCATAACCATAACCATAACCATAACCATAACCATAACCATAACCAGTGCCTAATCCTAGTGCCTTCCAGGCAGCGCTGCCTGGAATGCGCCTTTGGGGGCAAAAAACACCGATAAATGTTCATTAAGGTCTCCTAACAGGGTATGTAACATTGGTTGGGCTGAAAATGGCCCAAGTGCTATTTTATGGGCCCTTAACTACCCTGTGAAAATGTGGTATGCTCATGAATATTTAGATGAGCTGCGCGCTGATTGGTTGAGTGAACCACATACACATACATTGGAGACGAGACAGCAGGTCTCATATTTCAGACACTGCAATGTTTTGAATTGTTTGTCTACTATTTCGTTATTAAATTCACTTCTGAGACTTTTATGCGAAAAATCAACTATATAAAGCTCAAATATGGGCCGTTTTATGAAAATTGATGGCAAATTGCAAATGTGTAAAGACGTGTCGGACTTCAGGAGCTCCACACAGTCTGACGAGAAAGTGGCAGCCCGCTTGCTACATACCTAGGACAAAGTCACCGTTTCTGGGTTACTGGACTACCGAGGTTCGGGGCTCCGAGGAGCTGGCCGGCTGCCGGCATAACTAGAGTATATTTACAGTTTGAATTTCGTCACACCACCTATATTACAGCTACTCCAAGATCTTACAAAGCTAACACTTGTGTCCGATTTCATTCAATGCATTTTTGTGAATTTCAGAGGTTTTGTTAGGAGGAGGCTAGCTAGCTCTCATGAATAGAGCTCCATCGAGCTCACCGCGGGCTCTATCAGGCGTATTAGGCGTTTATTTCCCCGATCGTTTGTTTAAACAACTCAACACACATATCCATTATAAGATTAACTGGAACCTGTGGTAAGAGATTGCGGGCGTAACAAGCTCGCTGACCATGCTCTCACTCACACACACCGGCCATTTAGCAGGAAGAGGGGAGCTGCAGTACCTGGAGCTCTGTCAGGGCAGCTGCGTTTGGTAGTCCAGTAACCCAGAAACAATGACTTTGCGCGTATGGAGCACTGCGGGCTGCCGGCTGTGACAGAGCTCCATCTACCTCACAGCAGGCCCGGGTCTGTGAAGGAGGACAGGCCGGGCGGTGAGGCAGTAACCCAGGCAGCACCGGCCGCTGAACTCCGACACACAGTCGGACAAAATTTGCAATTAGCCATACATTTTGGTAAATGGCACATATTTGACCTCTACGTAGTTGATTTCTCACATAAAAAGTCTCAGAAGTGAATTTAGTGATGAAATAGCAGATGAACAATGTATACAATTTCTGAGATCTGCGCGACCTATTCAGAAGACTACCTCAGATCAGTGGTGTAGCCTATGTAAATGTTGGGGCATGACAAAGGTAAAAGGCCAAATAAGGAGGAGCCGTTGAGATTTGCCCGTTTTCAGAGGCAGTTTCAAATTGTGAGATTTGCAGAGGAAAGAGGTGTCAATGGGATTTTGAGGTTCTATGTATGTCCTATTTACATATCAAACTGTTGTTATTCAACTATGACAAGGTAAAATTGGTTTTACATTCTATCACCCCTTTAAGTTCAATTAAATTTCTCTTTAATTTGCTATTAAGTTTATATTATTTTGAGTTAACTCAGTTTTAAATTCTAATTTTAATCTCAGTTAGTCATAACTTCTTATTTCAACTTAGTTATTTTAGCTATTTTAGAATCTTTGTTTTACTCAATTACATTTTGTGATCGAAAAATCGTAATCATGATTAAAAGTCGATTAATTGCACAACCCTAGTTCAGTATTACATGTAGTGATCACCTTCTCATGTAAAGTTCTTCACAATGCCTTGTTTCTGTAAAACGTGCTAACTTGTTTTGTTTATTTGATCTTCCTATGTCACCAAATAACATTGCTCTAAAAATAATTTTTCAAGTTAAATTCACATTTTGCATCACTTCATAAATAAGCTATCATTAATATACTGCGTCTCTACCCAGATGGCATCAGGTCTTCAGTCAGTCATCAGAGTTGATTGCGATATATGATCTCAAAGCTAGATGGGAGAAATTCCTACACATTGGACCTTTAAACACTAGTACCATGTCTCTGAGACCAACAATATGTTTTCATCGTATTCTGTCATTTCCATATTTTGTCTTCACAATAACTACCAGTGCAATATGATTTAGTGAGCAAGGTAGTGAATGATACACAATGAAATAAAAAGCTCAAGTCTAAAGTTAGAGGCAAGTTTAAGCTGTGTTCAGTACTAACTGTTTTCTTGCTCTTTACAGGCGGACTGTGAATCAGGTTGGTACTTCTCAGAGTCGGGGAGGTGGATGGTCATGATACAGGAGTTTAAGTTAATAATGAGTTATCAGATGTGTTTTTGCTGTTCTCCTGAGCAGACAAAGACAGCTTTGTTGATTTATAATATCGATAGATAGGCACTTATTCAGTTAAAGGATAGGTTTGTAGGTTCTGTTTTAAAACAATAGTCGGTGCCCGAATGAACATTGAAACAGGTTTTACTTTTTGTAATCATTCCTCCTGTTCAAACTGGCCATTAGAAGATCCCTTCTTACTGCACTTTCAATGTCAGTGATGTTGGACAAAATCGCACATAGGAGAAGTTAGCCTTCAGGGCTTTCTGCCAGATATTTCAGGCAGCAAAACTACTAAGTTAAGTTTAGGAAAAGATAGTAGTTTGGGTTCAAATTAGTCTATATCGACGACGTTTCATTTACGGGATTGTTCCAATGCCACCGGAGGTTCCGCCGGATGTCCCTCACCTCTTTCTTTGTGTTGGCGTTCTGAACTCTAAACTATTAGGTAAAATTCTCATCACACACTCGACAGCCATTTTAATTCCAGAGCTCGCCTCCCTACGTGCACATGTTACACCAAAACACGTTCCTTCCCGAGGCTATTTTGCAGAGGCACTGTATTGCGTCCGGTGTCCAGCCAAGACATTTGTGATTGGTTTAAAGAAATGCCAATAAACCAGAGCAAGTTTTTCTCCTATCCCGGAATATTGTGTGGACTAGCCAGACCTTCCTCTGCAGCGTTGTGGAGGTAGAGCTGGCAATGCAAGACTAGTAGCAACACGTTCTCCCTCCCAACTAGATTAAAATAAAACCTTTCTGGCAGAAAGCCCTGAAGGTTAACTTAACCAGTGTGTGGCAAAATCCATCACTGTCAGGGAGGTTGAAGGTAATAATTCAGGAGTTCAAGTTGTTTATACGTTTTCAAATGCTGCTCTAATCAGTTATAACTGTGTTGCAGACCAATGCTGTGAGGAGTGTAAGACCTGCCCTCCTGGTTGGACTCAGTTCAAAGATCACTGTTATGTGAACCGCCATGCTTCAAAGGACTGGGCTGATGCAGAGGTACTTTAAGGAACAATATGATAACTGCCAAATTGTATTCATGACATACTGTATGCTTTAAGCCAGCTCTCACTTCTGTTTTCAATTAACTCACTCCATCTCTCTAAATTCCTCACATACAAACCCATTATAAAATCTGAAAAATCTAAAAAATTGCATGAAACAAACTGTCGTAAAAACCGTGCTTAATATCAGAATGCCCATTTAGCCCAATTAAGTCCAAAGTTTCGTTATCCGTTTAAACTTTTAATCATTTTTCTACATTAAAGTATGGCGATCGGTATGGCCCCAAAGAAGGTAAATTTCCCAAAGATTTTCCAAATATTTTCCATTCAAGTCTATGAGGAAATTTAGCGCAGTTTTTTGCGATTTCCATAAAAACCGCTAGGCGAATCTCTTAGAAAAGACATAGCACACCTTTCCCGATCATTCCACACGATTTGATGTATTTTTTACCCATGTGTTGGCAACGCTGCAAGACTAGTAGCCAGACAAAAAATGTGGCGGAAGATGATGAATAAGAAGATAGAAGTATAGATAGAACTATGATGAATACTAGTCATTGTGCTGATGCATGCTGCTATAGCAGTGCATTGGCACACTAAATTATAACTGCCAAACTGTATTCATGACATATGCTTTAAGCCAGCTCGTTCACCAAAACTCTCACTTCTGTGTTTTCATTTAACTCATTCCATCTCTCAATGATTTTCTCTCACTCCCTATTTCTGTTTTCACTTCCCACTTTGTCATGTTTTTAGGTCGCCTGCATTGGCCTCGGTGGGAATCTGGCATCGGTCCCTGACAAAGACACATACGACTTTGTCAAAAACATAATCAACACAGCTACTGACAAAAATGACGAAACTTGGGTTAAAGGCCAGGACACGACAAAGGTGAGTGATTTAAAATAAACATGATGCGATGCATGTCCCCTGCAAGCCTGATATTGAATATGTTATGTTTTATTAACTGTTTATTAACGAGAGTCTGACTGGTGTGATTTGGACCACATGGTGGCAAAATATCTTTTTTTGTGATTGGAATGAACTGACCCTTCTTTCAAGAGGGTGTGTGGCTGTCAACTGATGGTACCAAGTTTCAATTCAGCTTGTGGGGTGCCGGGCAGCCTGACAACACTAAAAACAACGAGCACTGCATGGAGTTGAACTACCTCGGTACGCACCGATTATCTGATTGACACTGATCTGATGTCCTCCCAGACATCGATTGTACAAGCAGAAATTACGACCTATATTTAGGTTTCTAGTGGCGGCACCCTCAAGTGGCTGTAGTAATTATGACGGGAGCAAAGCAGGAAGTAAGGTGATAAAATATAATTTCCCCAAATTTGTCAGGTCTTTTACCCGGGAGAGCAGGGTTCATGTCCCATTTGAAAATAAAAGTAAACGGGAAGTGAAGTAACCAGGGCATGAAATTGGCAATGCGGGTAACTTTTGTGATTGGCGGGTGAAACTGTCAATCTACCTGCCACATTGGCGGGTAGCCAATGAGAATTGAGTGATTCAGACTTGTAACTATCGGTAAGCAGGGTACACGGTTGCTTACGGGCCTGGTCCAATCAGGGGCCCGCATCACTGGAAGACATTGATTGACAGCCGGGGCCCCCTATCGCATTTTCATTACTCACACATTCCCAGCATCCCACGTGCAGCCACTGACCAAGCGGGAGTGAGAACGGGTCAAATTCATTTCCTAGTTTCTGATATGAAGACGAGACGTGTGTGTGACTCGAACATCTCACATTTACCAACAAAACATACAGCGAAAGACCGTGCAAAACATTTCAGACCGTCCTGCCAACCTGTATACATTTTAACATCAATGTACGCTTAACGTTTTTTCACTCTAAAGTCAGCGCTGCTGTTTCAAATTGTCGGCTCTCTGCAGCGGGCGGGGCTTCTCCGTTTCCCCCGCGACTGACGCGCACACACAATCACACACACACAGACACACACACAAACACACGCACGCACAGACACACACACAAACGCACACGGTGGATGCAGGAAAAAACGCAGATGAGATGTACAGGATGACCTAAATTGAGGACAGCCACCCTTGTTATTGTAAGTGCAATGATAAGTTAAAGTCCAATAAGTACTTTATTAAACTGTATGAATGTGTGTCCCAGGCCAGGATAGGAAATTAACTAACAATGTTAAGATCAACAAGCCACTGACAGTGACAGATATGTTCATATTTGATTCATCCAATAAATTATTTTGTGTCTTAAATCCACCAGCCTTTTTCATATTTTACCAACATTTGCAGCATCCTGAGCCTTTTTGGTAAGGTTACTAGAAAATCTCAGCCCAGAGTAATTAATTAATAGTAATAAGTATTATTCTCCCCAAAACAAGTTTCCTTTTTATTTATTTTTTTATTTTTAAGAACTATACAAAAAAAATTCTTGTGTTATGGTGCGCATTCACCAGTGTTTTGTTGTTGTTGTGGTGGCATAGGCTACTCCTGATTTTGTCAGTCATCTCATCTCTTATATGCAGTGGCGTAACGAGCCAACACCGGGCCCCTATGCAGGATTATCAAGGCGGGCCCCCCTACTACAGCACGTGATGACGGCGCAATGTTCACGAGTAGGCTACCATCAATAGGACAGGACAGGATCATAGAGACACAGCAATTCCTGTTTTCACCTTTATGACGCAAAAACAAAACTGGCTGGTAAAAAGTCCCTGTGACAGGTGGATTTTTAAATCCACCTGTCACAGTGGGTGGTGGTCATAAAAGTTAACTTCATGCCCTGGAAGTAACGTCTATTTTTAACTAGAGATGGCCCGATACCATTTTTTGCTTCCCGATACCGATTCTGATACCTGAACTTGCGTATCGGCCGATACCGAGTACCGATCCGATTCCAGTGTGTCATATATTTATTATGTTTTAACAACTGTATACTACTATCCCTGTATGGATGTGATATTATTTCTATCGTTGTTGTCAGTCTGGCTCAGGTTAAACTCTTTGTGAAACATGAACAATGAATGCCACAGAACTTTCTTTTATTCTGCAGTTTGACGTTATAACGGAAAAAGAACATAAATAAACTACTTTAACGTATATTTTCTTTAGGGCTTTATTATGTGGTATCGGATTGGTGCATAAACTCCAGTACTTCCCTATACCGATACCAGCGTTTTAGGCAGTTTTTATTTTTAACCCAATCTACCATCTTTTTTTTTCTTAAACCTACATTGTGTCATTTTTTGAGTTGATTCTTAGCAAAAACCCCCTTGTTCTTTCACAAATATGTGCTCATTCATGTGTAATTACTTCCACCAACTACTCAAAGTATTCTCGTAAGCGTAGACTCTGCCATTTAGAATTATTCAGAATACATACAGGCGAGTCGCTCAAATGGCGCCCGCCATGTAGCGCCTCCATCTTTAAAATACCTTAGCCAAATAGGGACATACCTCCGCCTTTCGCACTTTTAGACCGTGACGAATGCCAGCTGGGAGGGAAAAAGAGAATTAAAACGACAACGCGACAGGCAAAGCAACAAGACCAAAGTTAATATTGGAGTGGCTAGAACAGCTGCGTGTATACACAGACGGAGATACTAGGAGCTAACTTGGGGTTCGGCCACCGTAGCACTTGAAACGCGCTCGGAATGGGAAGGGCTAGAAAGTAATATTCAGTTGGTTGTCATATACAATTTCACTGCTAGATGGGTGAAATTCTTACACGATGTAGCTTTAACTAAGTAGTTTTGGTGCCTTAACATAACCAAACTGCGACCCTTTCACAACTTTAAAGATGTGTTTAAAACCGCGACCTTCACGTTCTCTGGTTTAGATATGAGGTCCTATTTCCTGCCACAGCTAGGGGCATTATTTTATGAAACGCTCCTGTGGGTCGTAGTAGAGGGTAGGAACGACCGATATCATTGTTTGGTTTGGAGGACTTGTTGTTCTGTTACTATTTGAACATAATTGTGAGATTAATCAATAATTAATCAATCTGCAGCCCTAATTGTTTGTTAAACTCTACTGTAGGGTCTCCCATTGACGTGGCTTGCAATCAAAAGAGACCTTTTGTTTGCGGCAAGCGCCTTGCCGTACATCCCCACTGATGATGTCACATCCCCACTGATGATGTTACTTCTACCAGGGTGCCAAGCCTCGATGACATCGCTGCTGGAAGATCTATCGACATTTCTGACTTCATTTCAGTTGATTCAATAACCAGATGAATCCCGTTCAGCAATCTCACGTCTTTATAAAAGATCAATATTTTTGTGTACATTTTTTTAAAAAAACGATCAATTGATCAAACAAATTTCCCCAGTGGACAATAATGACTGACTATCTATCTATCTATCTATCTATCTATCTATCTATCTATCTATCTGGACCTTGCCCTTGGATTCTGCTTTGGACACTGTCACACTCAACAGGGAATGGACCCACAATGCACGACTCAGGTGAGTAAACTTCACAAATGGGTTTATCAACAGAACAGAATCCAACAGAATCCAAGGGCAAGGTCCAAAAACAAACACAAGTCAGGAAAGCCAGTGGTATAAAATCGCTAGGCTAAGGCAAAGTCAAAACAAGCAACGGGTCAAAAACTTACTAGGAAACAGGAACTCAGGAATACAGGAAAACAGGAACACGGGAAAAAGACTCAAAGGCTGCACACATGGAAAACAGACAATCTCGCCTGGGGTAAGGGGAAGACTGAACTTAAATACACAAGACAGGGGAGACAATGAGACACATAAGGGCGGGGACAGGTAATCACACAGGCGGGAGAAATATAAGACAGGAAGTAACACCAGACAACACATGGTGGGGAACAGAGAGACTCAAAATAAAACAAGAAATGGAAAACTAACAGAAAACATGAAACAAACTAAACACAGAAACTTGACACAGGGACGAGACATGACAGTTTATATACCTTCTCTGGGTGTTTTGGCTCAGACACCTGCAACATGTCTTTCTCTGACTACAGAATACAGTTTAGTTTTTGTAATTAATACAGTACAGGATATTTGGGCATCACCATCCATGCATCGATACAGTGAGCTGTCCAGGACAACTATGAAACTAAGTAGTGTTCAAAGGGATCTGACTAATTGGTCTGCGCTGCTGGCATCGCTACGGCAGAGATGTTCACAAGTCATTTTTTGGAAGTCCAAGTCAAGTCTCGTCTTTGAGCTCGAGTCCAAGTCAAGTCTCAAGTCTTTGAGGGGCAAGTTCAAGTCAAGTCTCAAGTCTTTTGCCAAGAGTCCAAGTCAAGTCTCAAGTCTCTGGCCATCTGATTTGTCCCTAACACTGTATTGTTAAATCTTATGAATTTAAAGCATGTCCTGTAGCTACCATCCAGACAGTACAGTATTGAAATCAGTTGTGGGATAACTTTATGGGGTCTACTTAACACATCACTCTAGCCCTCTGACCTGGTGAAAAATTAACCTAAGTCTGTCACATCTTATGGATACAACTATAAAGATACAATGTGCCTGTTCCCAGCATTAGCACAACACTTTGCGATGGTTAGCTTGTTACCTGTGGTGATATATGCTAAATGTAACGTCTCTTTCTCTCAAAAAAATGTCTAATGTCGAAGTGGAAATCAAGACAATAGTGGCAGCGCCACACCAGTTACAGAACAACATGCATCTCAGTGTCAGTCCAAATTACGCACAATAAGCAGTTTGAATTCACTGATCTAATGCAATTTATTTATTTATTAATTTTTTTTATTTATTTTTATTTATTATAAGTGTTAGTACGCTCAGTGAAACTGAGTCCAGCGCGAGGGAGACCCAACTCAGTGGAGGAGAGGTTAGTGAGGCCAGAGTCTCCACGGCAGGTAACAGTGCGCACGGATCCGCTGCGCCACGCATGGATGAAATAATGAATTAGTAAATAGGACTACAGTAACAGCAATTTGTGCAGAATTAAGACGGTCAAGACGGCCCAGTGTTTGGTGGACCGGGTACACCTTGGTCACGTAATAGTCTACAAATCATCCACGGGATCAATTACGCATCACCTGAGTTTGCCCCCCCGACACAGCGTTTGTTCCTGGGGAGATGGATCCGTGCGTCCCACCTCCTGTGCGCCATGGATGTCTGAGCCTCAGCAACTACTAACTATAAAGATACAATGTGCCTGTTCCCAGCATTAGCACAACACTTTGCGATGGTTAGCTTGTTACCTGTGACGATATATGCTAAATGTAACGTTTCACTTTCTTAGCGTGTGAGTGACTGACCTATCTGGGTGCGTTTTGAGACGCCTGATGAAGTTTGACGTTGTTGATCCAGCATCATTTATCTTGCTGCCACACACCTTGCACGTAGCTGTTTGCTTACTGCCACTGTTGAAAGCAAAACTAATGACAAAAGGCACAACTCTGGGAGGACTTGGTGTCGCCATCGTCAATGTATTTTTATGTGTGAGTGCGCGCACATAAGGCATAACGCATGCGTTACGTTGCACATTATGGCAAAGGGCAGGAGACATGCAGCTTGTCATACGTTTCCCCAATGTATATGCGCCAATAAAAGAAAATAGAAATACATGAATAAATTTAGATTTGACAAAGCAGTAATTGCATGAAAACATGTTGTTGACGAGTCTCGAACCTTGACTCTGAAGTCTTTTGGGTCGAGTCGCAAGTCAAGTCTGAAGTCAGCTGTTTGTGCGACTTAAGTGCGACTCGAGTCCAAGTCTCAGACTTGAGTCCCCATCTCTGCGCTACGGTCCAGGATTGCTGTTGTTAAAATGAACATAGTTCCTCGTGTGAACTTCTTATGTACAATGATCCCCTTACCCCCACCAATTAATTTCTGGAAGAAACTTGATGCCGTTATCCGGCAGTATATTTGGAATAGTAAACAACCTAGGCTAAAATACTCTACCTTGCAACGTACCACGAACACGGGAGGCCTGGCCCTCCCCTACCTTAAAGTGTACCATAGAGCCTTTCAGCTACGGGCCCTCAGAGTGTGGATAGACCCCTCATCTACAGTCCCATGGAGAGAAATAGAGCAAAACCTCACTGGAGGTCTAAGACTGCAAGACCTCGCCTTTGCAGGTGTGTGTCCAAAAAGTGCATGCTAACCTATGGCCCTATTATCACCAACACATTGACCAACTTTAAACAGGTGGAGGAGCAACTTCGCTACACCAGTAAGTGGCATTTGAGCACGCCAATTTGGCACAACATGCACTTAATGTCCGGTAACAAACCTTTTGTTTGTAACCAGTGGAGTGACAGAGGTATTTATACTCTAGACCAGTTATTCAATGGGGAAGGTATGTTGAGCTTCAAGGACCTGAGAACTAGCTTTGAGATCCCTAGGACATCCTTCTTCCTTTATCTTCGCTTAAGATCAGCCCTAAAATGTTATGGAGTACCATGGGGAAACAGTCTCGAGACCCACCCAATCATTAAATGGCTTGTTGATTTTCCTGCGAGAGGATTAGTGTCCAGAATTTATGCTAAATTGATGCAAGTATCCGTAGGAGAACTCCCAATAGTAAAGAAATGGGAGCGAGAGCTGAGCCCTGAGGAGAACGCATTTAATTGGGAGACATTTTGGGACATTTTCCACTGTTCCAAGAACCCAAATCACCAGCAGATCCACTTCAACATATGCCATAGGACATACTGGACTCCTCAGAAGAGATACGTCTCCAAAGGCATTCCTACTCCCTATTGCTTGTTCTGTCAACCTGAACAAACTGGAACTTTCCTGCACATGGTCTGGGAGTGTGAACAGGTGCATGAGCTTTGGAATAAAACAACATCAATAATATCTGATGTGATAGGATGTCGAATTCCTACTGACCCAATTATTTTGTTATTTAATGACGACTCTAAATTACACCTGCTTGGGAGACAAAAGAAAGTTTGGTTAGCCGGCTCAACCACGACCAAGAAAATTATAGCTCAGCGCTGTGCCGTCAGTGTAAGGTGACCAGATTACTGAGACAAAATCCGGGGACATTTTCAGCTCAGCTTCTATGTGTGAAATATTTTTGAAGACATGCCTCTTTGTAATTATGACATATATTTAAAAAAAATGTATGGCAAAAAATATTCCCCAAAATTATGAATATGCTTATTTTTGTAAAGTAAGTGCTGTAGTACAACTAGCAGGAGAGAAGTTATAATTGAGGTAAGTTTGGAGACACTACCTTATTTAATCATTAAATTAATAAATGTTGTTGTATCTCTTTTCGGTGTTGTAGTTTGTAGACGGTCCCTAAGCACTCGTCTTACTGCCATCTCACCGCCGGCTGTTCGAAGAGACCAATGTTGTTGGAGGACGGCTCATTTTGATGAAAATGAGTTTGTAGCTAATTGTTTACCTTACTACGATAAGAAAGATGCATCGTTTGTGATTTAATAACATTTCGCTGTAGAGTTATTGATCCCGGAAGTTCGAATCTGTGAATATCTTTCTAACTTTACCGAAGAAATGTTTTCTTTCTTTCATTCCAATTTTGGGTCTGTCAGTCACAGTGAAAACCGGGGACATTTCCAGGGACAGCTCCAGCCAGGGACAGGTCACCGAAACCGGGGACGTCTGGTCACCCTACGTCAATGTCCATTTTCATATGATTGACCTTCCAGCTCATTACTTTTACTCTAGTCTTTGTTGCTCGTGTCTCGTGCAGCCTCCCTGCTTTGGCTGGGCTCTGTACAGTGTGGTGTAGGGTTACAAATTGACTTCATATGGGCAGAAAAACCACATGCCTCCAGCTGCCAGCGCTCTCTATAGGCTTAATGCAATCAGCAGGCTGTTAGGAGATCTCATGACATAAAATAAAATGTCCACTCAGTCACAACACTTTTGGTCTTTTATATTGTTTATGTGATAAGCTGCAATAAAGTGATGATTACAAACTCATGTACTTGTATTGTGGAGTACATTTTTTTTGTGTAACAATGGGTTAAACAATTGGTTAAACATAACATTTGGATGTATCTACACATAAAGAGGCGCAGTGATTACAGTGTTCTACATAAAGGATCAAACGTATTTATTTGTATTCATTTTTGTTTTGGTATTTAGATTGTGCCAAATTTCTGACATTAGTGCTGCACAGTGTCAGTCCACCGGTCTTCGGTTTGCAGAGCTGCAACCGTTTGGAAAAGCCAAAATCCGTTAGATGAGGGTCCTGAATGGTATGTTGACTTCCTTCATTTGCTTTACATAATCTTCATCAAACATCTTTGATTGCTCGGGTGTAAAATGGTTTCTCCAATCCCCTACTTCACCTGTAAAGAGAGAAAATGAGAATAGAAGACTGTTAGATATATAAATCAAGTTCTTTAATTATTTCCCCTAAAAGCATCTATTATTGAACATTAGGGCTGCAACTAGCGACTATTTTCCTTATTTCTTTTTCAAAACAGTGGACTGACATCTTCAAATAGTCCAAAATTCAAAAGTCAAATTACTACACTACAAGATAAAGAAAAACGGTGAAGCAATTAATAGTTAAAAAATAGTTTCAGATTAATTTTCTGCCTTTAGACTAATCATTTAATCGACTATTAATTTCAGCTATTTTGAGCATAAAGTTATTATAGTCTATAAAAAACAAGCAAGCAAAGGCAAGAACTCCAGAAACCTCTAGGGAGCGCCACTATACTGTCTAATGTGAAGTACAGGGAGAAGACAAAATATGACACAATCCAATAACGATCAATAAAGAGTAGTGTGTCGTGTCTTTGTGAAGCTTATGCTTCTGATTTAACTGCATTACATTATAAGGTATTAATAGGAGTGAGACAATGTGTTCATGATACTATATTCTCCCACTGCATATCACTCACCCTAATTTTGAAACCTGGACCTTTGGAATTGGTACATGCCCTGCCCTGCCCTGCCCTGCTCATTTTATTTTATTATTTTGATCAATATCTTGCTTCTGGACAAGACTAGGAGCAGATTGATGCACCTTTTCTCATGAAGGGGGAGATTGACTGATCAAAGACAGCAGCTGAGATGCAGGAGTAGTTGGCCATCGGGTTCTCCTTCATGTTCTTAAAGGACGTGAGCTCCACAATTTGGCTGACAACCTCATCAGAGACCGACAAGTCCAGGTACCTCATGATGCGCTCCACTTCACGCCGAGGATTCTGGAGATTAAATATGATGGTAAGAGCACATACAACATGCTTTGGTAATACTGAGTCCATATGTTATCTGTTAGGGGTGTACGATTCAGAAAATGTCACGATTCGATTCCGATTTTTAGGCTCGCTATTTGATTAAGTATCGATTTTTGATTAAAAAACGATTCTCCATTAAAAGAACGATTCACAGTATGTAATGTAGTTACTTTTCCCATGAATGTACATCCCTTAGTACATTCATGTGGATTTTTTATTTAGTTCATTTAGTATCTTTTATTGTCCATATTATTCATATGGATTTGTTATTTTATCATCCTGTTATGATATATGTGTATGTTGTGTGTGATGTCTGTAAGCTACTGGGACCTTTAATTTCACCTTGGGGATCAATAAAGTATATATCTATCTATCATGTGATTGCAGTAGACATACAATTAAAAAAAAAATATATATATATATATATATATATATATATATATTTTAATTTTTGTTATTTTTTTAAATATGAATTTTTTTTTGGAATTCTATTAATTTATTTTGAATTGGTAGAGCTTGAATTGCAATTCAAATACGAATTAATTTTTTTTGCACAACCCTATTATCTGTACCTCTTTCAGGTCCTCGTAGAAGAGGTAAAGGATATTCCTCTTCTCTCTCTCCATCCAGTAACCTTTCACATGGTCATACCAGGAGCCCCATGCCACTGTGGAAACAGAACTCATTGAGCATCTTTCATGGTAACATTACTCCCAGTCCAGTAAAAAGTTAGTGTCAACTTTTTAAGGGTTAATACGTTGTATAGTTTTAATAATGTTAATAAATGGACTTATCTTTATAGATCAATTATAATTCATTGACTTTTGGGTTGCCTCTTTTATTCGTCGAGAAGACTCACCAATGAACAGTTAATCCACTTCTGGGACAGGGCTGCAGGGATCTGGACCAAGATCCATTTTTTGACAACATGCTAATATTTACAACTGCTGGCTTGATGTATTGCTGCAATAACACCTACACATTTATAATTGCAGACGTCTTAGTTGGCTAATTATGTTTAGATTCTCTGTAGGTTCACGGCAAACGGCAACTTTCACATACAAGTAGCCATGCTGTCCATTGTTAAAATTACATTAAAATATAGATGAAATATGAAGTCATAATAAATCAATAAATGTTTTTTACAACAATTCCACAAGGTCTGCTGTTGCAAATGTTAATACGTTGCTAATAAATAGATTTAGTTCCATGTGTTGTGGAGCCCTTTTCCAGAAGGTAAGTGGTCTAACAGTCCATTGGAGTGATCCTCCTGATGAATTACGTGTTCACAATTACACGTGTCATGCTGCAGCTGGCTAAACACCAGTTAAAGGGATTTTTCACAATCTGGCAACCCAAAATATTTTCTTATTAATCTTGTATAACTGATATGTAAAGCATTAGCCAATGATTAGCTATTAGTTACAATGTATAAACAATTGATAACATTGCCTCAATAGAGAGTGATTTGATATTTGATATTAACAGTTTAAAATACTTCAAAACCTGACCATTTGAATTATAATGCATCTGTGGCAGTACAGTAGCAGTTGGTGTATTGATGGCACCAAAGCAGACATATAAAAGTATATAAAAATACGCAGTTGAAATTCTTTTGGAACATTTTCTTCTAATTGGCATTACCTTCACTCTGCAGCCTTACAGGGTGCTGCTAATCCTGTCATGGCCATCGAGTCATACTATGTTTTTCATGGGGAAAAACAGTGAGGTAAATAATTTATTCTTCTAAGGTGTCTTGTGACTTTTACACATTTAAATGTGTTACATAAGAAGAAATACATAAGAACTTCTGGCTGGTGGAGTGGGTGAATGGACCAGTGTGGTGGTAATTTCTCAGTTTGGTTGGAAGCTTTGTGCCAACAGGAACAACCAGTTTGAATAAAAGTAACAATGAGATTTAATCTACTTACACTCTCCTCGCATGAACTTAGGTATGTAGCCTTCCCAGGGTCCTGGGTCAGGCTGGGTCATATTCATACAGTCAAAATGGTAGTAGCTCACCAGATTGTCTTTAGCATTGCGTGCCACGTAGATAGCCTTTACACACATATAAAACATTTCAAAATGGATATACAGCAAGAATGCAGATAATGGGTAACCTAATTGTATAGCATTGTATTGTTAACCTCTCATCTCATTTATGAGTATTGTTGTCATGAAACTTTTACCCAGTCAACATGCATTTATTGTTTGTGTTAAGCAATAAAATTCACTGCATGACTTTGCTCTCAGTTGAATCTGACAGTTTGACCCTTACCTTGCACTTGTTTTCCCAAAATCCAGGAGGCACCAACTGAAAAGGAAGATGTGTTTTGATGATTCTTGGAGGATCCATTTCCTTCAGCTGATCAAGACCTGAAACGTAAGTTCAGGGAAAAGGATATGTGCATATTAAAGAGCTGAACAATTTGTTCCATACTATCTCAGATTCCATGCTCTATGTTACCTAAATCCCACTCTAATGCACAAAGACTGACTTAAAGATAGCACCATTTAAGCTACTTTTTAATTTTAGAACAAATATCTTGGATGTTCAAACAAAAGAGGACTTGGTGTAGGACTTGGTGTAGGGTGTTTTCTGCACCAACATTGTTGGTAAAGGATGGTTGTTATATTTGTAGTGTAACAGTAGCAATTATTAATAATGAATGAATAACCAAACTATATAGTGTTAACTAAAAACTCAAAATGATTCATCATAAACACATTCATTTGTACCGCAGATGAAGGACGGTAATGGCACTCAATTTCAGCTATGAGAGACAATTAGTGTATCTTAAATAACAGCATTTGAACTTAACTTTAATCTGGATGCCACATAAAACATAAACAAGCAAAACTTAAATTAATTAATTGAACCTCGTAATTGCAGGGCTGCCACGGATGTTCTTTTCCTCTGTTTGACTAAAATATTTTTTACACAAACCATGGAACAAAATACTTTATAAATGAGGATTTATTGAACTTCACACAACTACAGACTAACTACTAAACAGACTAAACGCCTCCAGTGAAGTTAAAGTGGTCATCAGCCCTTTGTCCACTGTGACTTGGTCAATCCCTCCAGTAGGCCCTCAGACCCAAAGAGACCTAAAACAAGCAAGAGAGCATCCTTTGCTCCTTCCTTACAATGTACGCTATTCTAGATTGAGAAGTCTTGTGCTGCCCATGTGATCAAATTACATCAGATGCTGTTCTGAGGAACTATACACAATGCATTCTATGCCTATGCCTTATTGACCCCGATTAAGACAGAAGAAACATTCCTCCAGGAATTGAATTTGTAAGGTCTGACATGGCACAGTCAGAACTAGTTGCAGGATGTATTAGGTAATAATATATTATGTTTTAACAAAAACTTGTGGTAACAAAGTTCACTTGAAGACAGACTTAATTAAAACTGGTAAATACAATCAGGCATATACAAACCACCTAAATACACACCTGAGCGTATGGGTGGCGGACAGAAGATCTCTAGGAAAGGACTGCGGACGTGTGTTGGGACTCGTTTGCAGGCCTCGGCATCTCCGTTGTGAAAAAGAAGGTCAACTATCTCCTGGGTCCATGTGGTCCCTTATGTCCCAAAAACACAAATTAACACTGACATGATCCTGCACCCACACCAAAATAACCAAAACAGTTACTCAAGTCCTAGAATTGTATATTTTTTCACATATGTGACAATGTTACACATTGAAAGACGGGACGGACAAACTTGAGGATTTAGGGAATTTGGTCCTCCTTTATTAAACGTATCAATTTGAATGTTAGCCCTCACTCTTCAAGAGGATTGGTCTAGAGCTTTACTTGAATTTGTGTAGTTTATGTATTTTTTCATTGATTTTCTTTTTTGTTTTGTCAGATTCATTATCCTGTTCTGTGATCTGTTGTACTAGCCTTATTTCAGTGTTGTAAGTAGTAACCCAGACAGCAAGCCAACATTGAAGAAATATTGATTTTCCATCTGAATCATGGTTGATATTGAAATTTCAATGCAAAATAAATGTTGACTCACCATTACCATATTGATGAAACCTGACGTTATTAATGTTGATGGCAACAACATTGGAACAACATTGATCTATAGTTATCTTTATGATTGATAAGCATTGATTTTTGGTGTTGAAAAGTCATTGATATATAGTTGACCAGGAAATATGATTGAAAATCCATTGATTTTTGGTTGACCGGGAGAATATTAATGTTCAATATGAATGAATTGTACCAAATCAAATACTGTTACTCATTAACATGATGGTTAGTGTCCATCATGCTTTTGAATTCTGTCTATCAGTAACTAGTTTTAGAATATGATACAAATCAAGTTGAAAATGATGTTTGGCAAGGAAATTATTGGATATGACTGAATTTCCATTTGTAGTTGCATTATAGCTTTTGGATTTTGCTGCTAGCTAACATTAGTTAGCGCTAGCTAGCGCTAGTCTTAGCATAAAAATCTATTTTGAACTGATGTTTGGCAAGGCATTGTTTGGATGTGACTGTATTCGTTGCTCTAATGGTGTTGTAATGTATTTGTAGAGAGGAAAATACCAGGCGGAGAGGGAAAAAAAGAAAGAAATCACCTGCAGGAGGGACTGAAGCAAGTAAAAAGGTAACCTTGTGTGTGTGTGTGTGTGTGTGTGTGTGTGTGTGTGTGTGTGTGTGTGTGTGTGTGCGTGCGTGCGTGTGTGTTGGGGTGTGTCATGGGGGGGAGGCCTCGGAAATTTTCCTTAGGAAAGGTGTCACTGTAAGCTGATACTTTTTGCCTCCCTTTAATTCGAATAAACACATGCATGCACATATTCTTGGGCAATTTTAAATAGTGCTTTGAATATATGGAAAACATTAGCCTGACGTCAGATTCTAGTACTCAAATGTTGTGGGCGGGGCTAAGTTCGGCTGGCATCCAGGCTAGGAAAACATGATAGGCTAGCCTACAACACTGGACAAATTGCCTTATCTGATCGTTGAAAAATCCTACGCCTAGGGGACTGTTTGTTATTTATTTAAGGGGCTACCGGAGGAGTTTTGGGATCTTTAGTCAAAATAGACTTGACCCTCCCTTCACCAGCAATACCTTTTTCTATGCCCCTGAAAAATATATTGATTGATAACAATTTATTGATTGATAACAATTTATTGATGCCTTCTGTACTGGTTTACGCTTGGCAAAGATGTACAGATGCCCATTGTTTTTTTCACTATCATGACATAAGTGACTTAATCTGCTTTCTCATCTTACACATCACACTCCACTATTATGGTGGCCATTTCAGTAGATTTACTCACTAACATTGTTGTGGAAACACAATAAGCATGGAAACTAAATGCACACTTCCTGCATTACTGCATTACTTCAAATACTAAGTTACTCCTCTAGTAAACTAGTATTCATATGAAATAAAACATTGAGACGATTCGACAAAGCACATTGGGTAATAACAAATTCAATACATGAACTGGTTGCTATGGACTCGTCACTAGGCTTCCTCAGTCATTGTATATTTTAGCATATAGGTAAAGCTGCCAAAGCTGAACATTATCCAAAACTCCATTTCTCAGACAAGCGTCAATTTGTGAGCTTGCGTGCTACCACTCCTTCCTTTACAAATGCCTTGAAAAGGCTGTCGTTTGCACAATTTCAAATCACCGGGACAGAAAGGATATTGGCGCCAGAAATCACATTCGGTCTAGAATCTTTGCCCTCTAGAGCAGTGTTTCTCAAACTTTTTTCAATATTGTACCCATTTTGAATTGCTTTTTTAAGGCATGTACCCCCTGACCAGTGCAAAACATTTTTGGTAGAAAAAAAAATCTATATAAAAAGGTACAATCCAGAGCCGGCAGTGATAGATTCACTAAACAACAGCCTTTTTTAAACAAAAACATTTAAATGTTACATTTCAAATGTTTAGAATCCATCACTTAATTCATTCATTATTATAGTATAATTATTTTAGGAATTATTAAAGCAGCCATATTATGCTCATTTTCAGGTTCATAATTGTATTAAGGTTGTACCAGAATAGGTTTACATGGTTTAATTTTCTAAAAACACCATATTGTTGTTGTACTGCACCGCTCTCTCTCACTGCTGCAGATCCTCTTTTCAGCTGGTCTCTGTTTTAGCTACAGAGTGAGACCTCTTTTCTTCTTCTTCTTCTGTACTATCTTTGATTGCACTCGCACATGTGCAGTAGCTCAGATGTAGATCATGTCAGCTAGCTAGCTCCATAGACAGTAACAGAAAGGCTGTTTCTACAACTTCGGTCAGTTACAAGGCAGGATTAGCTGGGAGACTTCTAAATGAGCGCGCACATGGAAGTAGTTCTTTTGTAGATTATGGTGAACTTGTGTGTGTTGTAGCAGTGCTTTGCTATTGAGAACGAGGTAGCATGCTAGCGTTAGCATGCTAGCGTTAGCATGCTAACGCTACGAGCGTCACCGTGCCGATTTTGAACAGCTCACCCAGAGACTGAAGGCAGGACACATTCAGAAACCGTATCTCACTCTAAACAGCATGGATGGATTTTTTTCAAAGTTTGTATGTGTGTGGAAGCACCAGAGACACAACATAACACCCCAAATCCCAGAAAAAGTGTTTTTTTCATAATATGGGCACTTTAAGGAAAAATTTCACATACCCCCTGCAGTGCTCCAAAGTACCCCTAGGGGTACACGTACCCCCATTTGAGAAACACTGCTCTAGAGGACCCTCAGTCTCTCCACTCGAAAGCCACGGCGCAAGGCCTTTATTTTACTCTCCCTACCCTGCAATAAAGAAGGAAATGAAGGATAAACGTGATGTGCAGAGGGGCAGGTGCCTGAAGTGTGAAGAATGTGAGGATTACACATGCAATGCCTGCAGCTACTGTGGATGCACACCAGTACACCACCTGCAAGTCCCAGAGACCGAGTTGGGTCAGACATTTGAAAGTTGCCAGAAATTCTACCAGGTATTAATATTATGTTACTTACATTTGACATGGTTTATGTTCCTAGCATTTCTGCTGTTGGTTTGAAGCTTTAAACAAATATTTAGTTGCTAGGCAACATGAAACCTTTGAGCTAGTCAGCTTCATTATATTCCAGCTTCATGTCAGTGATGATACTTTGGCAACAGGTGGCGCAGTTAGCTATAGGGTTTTTTGTTGGGTCAGACCCCTCTGCTAGCGATGGGGGACCAAGACAGAGAGCTACATGGAAAAATATGCACCAAACAAGCCACTTTGAAATTTTGCTGTTTTCATGAATACAAAAGTTTTGTCATTTTTTTTGGTAGAAGTGATATTTCTACATGGCAAATAATTTACTAGTAAGTGTTGTAGAGTCATAGAAAACCAACAGACCAACAGTCATGACATGCATGCTGCTCATTCTGTGTAATTGAATCTGTAATTGAAAGGGGCATGTTCAAAATAATAGCAGTGTTATGTTCAATTAGTGAGGTGATTGATTCTGTGAAGAAACACGTGTCAATTATGGCCCATATTTAAGGAAGGAAGGAAGCAAATGTTGTGCATGCTGGTTATAGTGCATTTCACACTGAAATACTCAGCAAAATGGGTCGTTCCAGACATTGCTCTGAGGAACAGCGGACTTTGATTAAAAAGTTGATTGGAGAGGGGAAAACATATAAAGAAGTGCAGAAAAGTATAGGCTGCTCAGCCAAAATGATTTCAAATGCCTTGAAATGGCATCCAAAGCCTGAACGACGTGGGAAAAAAACGGTCAACTACCATTCGAATGGATCGAAGAATAGCCAAAATGGCAAAGGCTCAACCAATGATCAGCTCCAGGAAAATCAAAGAAGACTTAAAGTTACCTGTGAGTACTGTTACGATCAGAAGAAGGCTATGTGAAGCAAAGCTATCAGCTAGAAGCCTCCGCAAAGTCCCACTGCTGAAAAAAAGACATGTACTGAATAGGTTGAAATTTGCCAAAGGACACATTGACTGGCCAAAGGAGAAATGGGGCAACATTCTGTGGACTGATGAGAGCAAAATTGTTCTTTTTGGGTCTAGGGGCCGACAGACACTGTGAAGACAGTAAAGCATGGTGGTGCAGAAATCATGTTATGAGGATGTTTCTCATACTGTGGTGTTGGGCCTATTTATCGCATACCAGGGATCATGGATCAGTTTCAATACATCAAAATACTTGAAGAGGTCATGTTGCCTTATGCTGAAGAGGAAATTCCTTTGAAATGGGTCTTTCAACAAGACAATGACCCAAAACACACCAGTAAGCGAGCAAAGTCTTGGTTCCAGATGAAAGATTGATGTTATGGAGTGGCCAGCCCAATCCCCAGACCTCAATCCCATAGAAAACTTGTGGGGTCATATCAAAAATGCTGTTTCTGATGCAAAACCCAGTAATGCAGAGGAATTGTGGAATGTAGTTCAATGGTCCTGGGCTGGAATACCTGTTCACAGGTGCCAGAAGTTGGTCGACTCCATGCAACACAGATGTGAAGCAGTTCTCAGAAATAATGGTTACGCAACTAAATATTAGTGCAGTGATTCAAAGTAAAGCCAACCCTTGAGACATTTTTCAGTTCATACAGTAAATGTTTGAGTTTGTAAAGAAAAATGCAAATACTGCTATTTTTTTTGAACAGCCTAATATTCCTTTTTCTTCACTTTCTGTAAAGGTAGAACACAAACTTGATCAATTTTGGTCAGATTTGTAATTGAATGTGCAGTGTTCCCAATGCATTGATATTATGGAATTAAAAGCTATTCTAAGGATTTTGAGCATTATTCACTTTTTTAAATCACACTGCTATTAATTTTTTGCATTGTGCTTGTATTTTCTGTTTTAGATGCTCTTATACAGCAGATGGGGACAGCCACCGTCACCCAATTTACTTTTTCAGGTTGTGCAAAAGTGGCTGCGCTAGGCGCCAGACCAGGCAGGAGGGTCTGGACGACAAACTAGTCAGACGTCAGAGGACCATGTACTATAAATAGGCTAAAGAGGACAAATAATGAAACAAGAGGCTAATAAAATACATTTGTTTTTACCTTAAATAGTGTGGTGTGGTCAGTGTTTTAGGCTAGGCCACGTGTCAAACTCAAGGCCTGCGGGCCAAATACGGCCCCTTCCAAATTTTGATCCGGCCCGCATTTCAATTTATCTTCACACTAGATTTTGGCCCGCCTAGATGTGAGCCAAACCAAAAAGATGGGAAACTTTTTAACAGACTGCAGTTGTGCGACACTCAAAGCAGAATTTGGCAGATTTGCCAACTTTGAGGATCAGAAATTGCCATAGAACCAGAGAGTTTACATATTCTGGCTGTGAAACAGGTTGTTGTAAAAAAAAAAATAATGTTGACAACAGAATGTTGATTTAACATTCAACTGTCAATGACTATTTGCTATCTGGGAAGATCCTTTACTTAAAGGTGCTTTAGGCAGAATTGCGAAGATCCACGACTTAGCCAAACAATTTGAACATCAACAACTTCTCAGTCCCTCCCCACTTTCTGCTAAAGCCCAAAACGGTCTCCTAAGCCCCTTTTTTAATTACCTGCTTCATGTAGTTCTACTGGAACATAGGGTCAGTTTCAGCAAATATGAAAGAAAGTTAGTTTTATAAGTCTTACCTACTGCACCTTTAAGTAAAAGTAGCAATGCCACACTGAAAATACTCCATTGCTAGTTAAAGTCATTGAAAATTTAAAATTTAAAAAATGTACTTTACAAACAAAGTAGCCAACAGTAAAGTTACTCATAATCCAGAAAAAAAATTCTCATGTGAGTGTTTTCAAATATATATTATATTATTTGGAATATTATAAATGTTGCATGATGTGTTAGCAGCATTTTACTGTTATTTGTTATGACTATTTTAGTTTTATCCATAACAATGCATCATATGTTATAAGATTATGGTATGTTTTGTATGCAAATCTCAAAAGGTAACTAAGCGGTCAAATAAATGTAGTGGAGTACAAAGTACAATATTTTCCTATGATATATGGATGAGTGGGAGCTGCAGAAAATGTAAAGGAATAGACCTACTCAAATTTGCACTAGTAGGCTACTTAGTTACATTTCACCACTGGCACCAACTATGTGAACACTAACAGAACTTCAATTAAAAATGCAAATGACAAAATTGATTACCTACTTAGACCTAAACTAGTAGGCCTACCTGCTTTGGGGTAGGTGGCGATGAGGAGGTCTGAGGGCTCCGGACGGAAAGCCCAGATGGAGTCCCAGTTTTTGGCGATGAGGCTCATGAGAGGAATTCCTCTGACTGGGATGAGAGGGAAGCGAGATACGGACATGTCCGCCTTCTTAATGGCTTCGCTGTAGGACATTTTTTCTTCCTCTGACATGACTGATACTGTCAAAAGTTTAGTTGAGGAAACCAAAAACCAGACACCAAAATGTGACTGTAAAATGGTTCAGGCGAGGCCAGTACATGCTTCTGTCAGCTGGCTATTGGTCCTTTATCAAACGTGCACACTTCATTTGCTTTTGTACACAGTGTGGCGTGAATGTAGTCAGACAGGTCAGACAGATTAGACACAAGTTTGCCAACAGCACACGCAGGCCTGCTCACAACATAATGGGGTATCTCAGTAAATATTCATGAATGTTCTTGGTATGTAGCCTAGATATTGAGTGAGTTTCGTGTGGGACCAGCTTTATTTTTCAGAATTAAAGCATTCTTTTGGAAAATGCACCCACTGAACTTGTGAAAAACTTTGTGAATAGGTATTTTTAATTGCATGACACTAAATGAATGATTTGGAACTGCTGCCACAGGCTTGAACTAAAGTTATGGTAACCCTTTACGGTAAGAGTACATGAATTCATGCATGAAATAATTTATGATTTGTGCATTACTTCATTCATTTATATCTTATGAATCATCAGGAAATGACATGAGTTCATAGCCTCTCATTCATGCCCTCATGCACATGCATGAACAACACATCAACTAAAGCATTAGGTAAGGTGGGTACATCATTATGCACAAGTTGTGTTCAAATCAGAATTTGCGCAGTGATAACCATTTCATTGTTTTTGAATGTTTGTAATAGGGCTGTCAAAATAACGCGTTCATTTTGATTAATTAATCTGAGAAAAAATAACGCGTTAAAAAAAATAACGCAGATTAATCCATTCCATATTGACGTTTGACCCAGAGACGTTCTAGCCGCCATTGGACTGTAAAATGAAGGAGGGAGACGAGAATGTGCTGCCTGGATCATTGATTGGAACATTTACTTGTAAAAATCTTCTTCCTGCCAACCCTGGCTACCGAAATCTGGAGCCACTGATATGTCTGCTCTTCTTTCTGATGCTCTGAAGACGATACAGACAACACAAACACCGCTGCACGTGACGCTAGTTAACACTATACTCGACAGTAGCTAACGTTAGCCTACCGCTAGCTAGTTAACACTATACTCAACAGCAGCTAACGTTAGCCTACCGCTAGCTAGTTAACACTATACTCAACAGCAGCTAACGTTAGCCTACCGCTAGCTAGTTAACACTATACTCAACAGCAGCTAACGTTAACCTACCGCTAGCTAGTTAACACTATACTCAACAGCAGCTAACGTTAGCCTACCGCTAGCTAGTTAACACTATACTCAACAGCAGCTAACGTTAGCCTACCACTAGCTAGTTAACACTATACTCGACAGCAGCTAACGTTAGCCTACCGCTAGCTAGTTAACACTATACTCAACAGCAGCTAACGTTAGCCTACCGCTAGCTAGTAGCTGGATTAAACACGGTTACAATGCTGACAGCTAACGCTAAATGGTGTAAAGTTTGTCTGTATTTTACTGTAGAGGCTACCACCAGGTGTAGGGTGTAACAATCTGCAGCTGCCGTCAGAAAAACAACACAGACGGTGCGTTCAATGGAACTGCTAAACTACAGCTTCGTGGTGCATTTGAAGTTATTGTAAATGTCCTTTTCCCATCTGGTTGTTGTTTTTGTCGTTCAACAGCAATTTAGTAGTGAAATAAGTTATTGTTATACATTAGATTGACAGTCTTAGTTTGTATTACTGTGCTTGATGTAACGGTGAGCTTGAGTGCCATTAAATAAAACTGTTCTACCAGGAACATGTTGGACAGGATGGTTTCCACGGTGAAGGTCTCCATGGCGACTCGTTGCTCGTCGTCTTCGACCAGTAAGGAGCAGTGGTGGACGGCTGCGGCGGCGATGTCGACGACTCTCTGCAGCAGGAAGCTGCCCTCGGTGTCGATGTAGACCACCTGGCCGCCAACGCCACTGAAACACTGAGGGACCTGGACGTCCACCGCCAGCTGCAGGCTGAGAGGATGTTGTCATCAGTGACATCAGCATGACATCACAGAGAGTTTTTACGTAAAGAGAAGCTAGCAGGCTGGAAAAACTACACATAAATACTAGGGCTGTCAAACGATTCTTTTTTTTAATCGTGATTAATCGCCAAATTTCTATAGTTAATCACGATTAATCGCATGTTTTATCACGATGATATTATATGAATTTTATATGATTACAATTCTATTATTTTGCATTTCAGAACTGTTTTTAAGTACATATTAACAATGGAAAGCCATTCTTACCAGTGTATCTTAATTGGGAATCAAATGAATGCAAAGAAAGTTACTTTATTATAAAATGTGTGAATCTGTCATTATTGCAGAATTCCTACAAGTACCGAACCTAACTGAGATGTAACACTAACACTTTGCTTATACAGTACAAACAAAATGGTCCAAAAACCGGATGCCACAGCAGGACATTTGTAACCTTTACGTTTTTATAATAAGGAATGTAATAATTCTCCTGGACAGAAAATGGGGTGGACAATGTCCCAAATGACAAAAAAGTCAAAAAACAGTCAAAAAGAACAATACAAACAGTCCTAAAACCGTATGCTGATATACATAGTCAATATAGTGTGCAGTAACTTCTAAATAATTTTGATTACTCACTGACGTCCAGTGATCACCGGTTAATGAGACAGCGTTTGCAACACTTTGCAGCAGTTCCAGTTGGGCTGCTTTCTCCGTGTCGTACAGGCTGTGTAAGCGTGAAACTACTGTCCCCCATGACAACTTTTTAAAAGTAAACTTTCCATTCAGAATCTTATTAGCATCCATTTCGGCGTCTCGCGCTCGCCATCCACTCAAAACGTGACGTTAGCCTACTACTCTTTGGCTGGCTCGCGAGCCCAAACAAGCATGTGTGGCGTGCCTGTTGTTTTGTTTCCGGTCTAGCTAGATCCGGTGTGGTGTTGTAGTTTTTCTAACGTGACTAGTTGTTGCAACAGCATGTGAAAAAGAACGTTTATCTCGCGATAAAAAAAATTTACGCCGTTAAAATGGGTTTGCGTTAAAGTCGTTAATAATGCGTTTAACTAACAGCACTAATAAATACACATGAACAGGGTTCCCAAACATTTACATGGACAAAACACGGCTTCTCTGATCTTATTTCATAAAAAATATGTTACAGATTATACCTTATACAACCTATAACCTGAAAAGTTATTAAAAACCAGGGAGAGGAATGCCAGAAGTTAAAGAGGAAAGGAATCCGCCAATTTCTGTCTAACTTTACTGAAGTGGAAAGGAGGTGCCTGTGGCTGGCAAAGCTTAACCAGGATCTACGAGGGGAAAATCTGTCTTTTTCGGTCTTTGAAATGAAAAGTGAGAGTCACTTGGCTACACTTTGAGTATCGCAATAATATCTTACAGTTAAGATTAGGTTGATTAAAGACGTTATTGCATTACTTACTTTGGCTTCACAACACAACGGTCGTTAATGACTTGGTACTGCGTCTCCCTCACCCATCCACACACCATCTGGTTATAAGCCTCCAAACTTGTGTAGGATTTAAGGTCTTCTGCGAGAAAACCAGGTAGTTGTCCATGGGTCCAAGAAGAGGGAGACAACTTGTAGGGATCTGCACCACCAGTAAACTGTAATTTTTCTAAATATTGCGCCTTTTCTTGTGGTCCAAGTCCTTCCCTATGTGCCTTTGCATCTTGGACGCGTTTTGATGAGCTTTTCTGTTGTTTAGACATAAAGTATTAAAGTATCCAAAGCGCACAATACTCCATTACTCCATTCAGTTGTTTACACCGAGTGCCTCCAATATGGCCGCAGATCCAGGTTACCGCCCAGAACGTGACGTCGGTGAAAACCCTACTGAATGTTTACTGCTGCATGTCTATTTGTTGAATGTATAGAGAGTTAACACCTAACCTACCAAAGTCAAATTCCAATGTATGTAAGTATACTTGGCCAAAAAAAATTCTGATTCTGATCCTGGACTTGAAATCAGAGTTATTTTGACCGGAATTTGGTGAGAGAGTGACGGTTACCTTTGCTGAGTTGTAGCGGTTTGAGGTGCAGCAGGTCCGCGGTGAACTGGAAACCAGCGTTGACCAGTTTCATCTTCACACTGGGACTCAGAGACAAACTGGACACCGACCTCTGCATCTTCACTGCTTCAACTTCTGACCAAGAGGGTAAGCTTCGCTTCAGAAATCCTATGGCGCCATTTTAATGCTACAAAGCGATCACCCCCCGTTAGCATCCCATTGACTGTCATTCATTTTGACGTCACTTTGACAGAGAATAACTTAACATCTGAAGAGTTTAAAGACTCTATTTATCCATTGTTTATTTCTAAAGAAACACGACAATGTATAAAAGGCTCCATTACCTTGTACCTCACGTTATGGCTCCGTAGCAGACGTTTTTGTAAAAATAGGCTAACGATTGTGTCATAACCACGCGACTTACTGTCGCATAGTAGAGGAATTACCGTATAGTACAGGAGAAGCTCTCAGGCAGTTTGGACTTACATTAGCTGTTTAAGTGTAATTACTAATGTTAACTATCATTTTAGTGATCAATAATTAGCCTGTGTCTATGTTATCTCCTTACATATACCTACGCTCTCCGTCTCTGCTAGATTGGGAATGATTGAGATTTCTCTTGGCACAGCTACCAGAAGACTTCCAACTTTCAGACAGGTTGCTCACGTCACATTTACGTCGTCGCTCTCAGTTGGAGGCTGCGCAGTAACGCTCAGCGCTCACCGGAAAAGTGCTTCTAACGGCCTTCACTGGTCTCCGTCCAGAGCAACGGGATCTGTTGGTCCATTCTTATATACAGTCTATGGTTAGCTTCCACTTTCAAAACAACCGCCATGACAGGTTTCCCAGCATGCTGCACGCCTTTCACGTCAACAGCGTCAAACCAGAAACTTCCGGTTTGACTTTTCAAAGTAAGAGTTGTTCAAGCTGATTAAAAGCTGACATTCATAACATAACATGTTCATTTTCCTGTTTTCTGTGAGAGCGATATTGAGATGATTGAACATATTTTCTTTCAATGTGAACCGATTAATGACTTGTGGCTGTCTTTTCAATGCTGGCTTCAATCTAAAGGTATACTGCTGCACCCATTAAATGAAATGTCAATTAAAGCTGGAATATTTTTAAAGGATAATAATTTAGAGTTCTTGATAAATAACTTGATTGAACATTGTAAACATTTTATTCATAGGTGTAAGTATTTAAAGGTCAAACCCCACATCAACGGTTGGAAAAATGAGCTTAATCTTTTTGCTACATCTCTTCAATGCATGACAAAGGAAAACGCCAAGAGACTCTTTTATTTGTTGGACTTACATTCCCTACTTGACTAAAAAGACCCCCAGTATCTTTATTTGTTATGTTTTGTTGTATATATTGTCTCTACCTCAAAGCTGTCAACACTTTTTTCGACTAATGTACAAATACATTGTGCCTCGACTGTTTGTATCATTATTATACAATAAAGAATTTAAAAAAAGTTCATTTTCCCGTAAGAGTTTTAGCTGTTTTTAGTTTCCAACAAACATAACAACTCTAAGACATCCTTCCACCAACGTCTCTACAATCTTGCAATTATTAATCATATTTTAATTATTCAATTTACTGTTTAATACACTTTCAGTATATTTTATTTTCCTACATCACTCTTTATCACATCTAGCTCCCCTTTGCAAAAAAACAATATCGGCGTAGCAGTAATTTAACTTAAAGTGGACACTATGGTCGCTCAGATATTCAAATTTCAGTAATGTTTTAAATAGTCTTGCATTGCCAGCTCTATCTCCACAGCGCTGTGGATTAAGGTCTGGCAGTAAATGAGGTCAGGCCTTTCCAAACGTAAAAAGAGTTAAAAGAAGCAAGTCAGTCTCTTCCACTACATTAATGCTGACAGCTGACCAGCTCCATAGGCCTAATTTACAGGGGGGATAGACTAAATAAATAAATAAGGTTCCCAGACAAATGAAACGAAAGCAGTACACACCTCAGGATAATAAATGAAGATGTTCATTCTAAGAGGCAATTGTCAAGGTTTTAAAGTCTGATAGCAGACGGAAAGAAGGACTTTGAATAGCGCTTTGCTTTCCTGCGTGGCGCTGTAAAGCGCCGGCCTGAGGGCAGTAATGTGAACTGCGTGGACCGGACGTGGACGTGTTGGTCAGTTATTTGTTTGACTGTTTGGATGTGTCAAGCTAGGTACAGTAGGTAATCACATACAGAAAGACCACAGCGTAGCCGGAAACTTTACAAAATAAAACGAATTTCAAAATAAAACACCTAGGTTTATGGTGATTTTGGCTATCTTGACTTCTAAACTGTGTCTAGAGCGAGACAAGTGATCAGGCACACAAAGAGAGACTGATGGACGGAGAGACAGACAGACAGACAGAGTGACACACACGTGCGCACGGGCACGAATCTACGCTTCACGGTGCTACGTGTGTTCCCGTTGGGGCTCTCCAGCACGTTGTTTTGTTACCGGTGGTTGTGCAAAGTTCGCCGGTTATTCAGGTGACACGTTTAATCTCTATAGGAGCCACAGCCGAACCGCGCCTGATTGAACATGTGCAACATGTGTTGAGTAAAGTAAGAGATGCATTATCAGCACAATGTATTCTACTTTAAGGTGGAGATGTTTAACTATAATATAGGCCTGATGCTGGATAGTTTAAGAAATAATGCATCATATTTTATTTGTGATATTTTGTGAGTAGAATCTGAATCTGCAATGTTCTCTGTCCGGTAAATGTAGTATAATGTTTTCCTCTGAAGTACAAGTACACAGTAAGGCAGTAATATACAGTTAGTTGCATATTAAATGCTTTGGGGTCCTTCTGTAAGTTATGTGTGTGTGTGTGTGTGTGTGTGTGTGTACAGATTAAAAACACATTTGGAATTATGCACCATATAGGGCCGTGGGGCGCTAATTTAGTGTTTGATAGAAACATTGATGGTGTTTGAGATGGTAATAAAAGGAGTGAGGCAGATTGCTGAACAGGATATATTTATTTATTGATCAAACTGAAATCAAATCTGAACTGTCAATAGATCTTCCAGCAGTGACGTCGTCGAGGCTCAACGTCCTGGTAGAAGTGACATCATCAGTGGCGATGTGACATCATCATGACAGATGTGTCGGCTCACGGCGGGCGTCTTCACAGGTGTTTGGAACAGAGGAAAGATTTCTTCTGATCACAATTTGTGTCGTTGACATAATCTTGTCCTGTAGACAGATTTAAAAAAGGGACAATAATAAAAAGTTAGTTTTCACCTTGACATTGTTTCCCTTTTCTCAACTAAGGAAGTCAAACTGTCTTTATATAGCACTCTCCAAAACTGATAAAATGCTTCACTGTTGCATAAATGATAGCACATTTCAAAAGATAAAAGAAACAACCAAAAATAAATACCATGTATAAATGAAACAAAATGTAATGATGTTGGGTTACAGCACATTAGAAGTTACAAAAGATCCTTTTTCTTTCTATTATCAACAGATAATTAGTTTTTTACCCTTATAGTTAATCTCCATGCAGTTTCCTGTTGCCTCGTTGTTGGGCTCCCCTTTGCCCCATCCTGTGAAGTCAAACTTGGAACCATCACTCCACAGCCACACACCATCCTGAAAGAAAAAGTTACATAGCCTTTAACTTAATTTATACTAGGACTGTCCCAAATACCATTTTTTGTGCTTCAAAGCTTAGTTGGTGGCGGCCAAAAGTGATTGATGCGGCATTGGGAGTGTCACTTAAAGACCCATTTGTGTGACGTCCTGATGTGAGACGTCCAGGAGATTTTTTTTGTTTGTTTCAGATCCAGCCTTAAATTTATACATTTTAGTTTGTTGTGTTACAGTTATGTTTAAACTCTGGTACCTTTTTATCAAAGACTGGTTACAGCATGTACTGTAAAGAAAGGTTGGACTCACCTTTGCTGCATAGTAGCCTCCGACCCAACAGTTTTTATTTGAGCCAGTCACTAGCTGAAGTCCCCCTCTGAGTAACTTGTACTCCTCTATAGTGGGGAGGGAAGCCAGATGTCCACCAATAATAGTGCAGAAATGCTAATGAAGGAGAAAGAGTGTGGAGCAACAAAAAAATAATGCATAGATAAAGTGAGTTGGATGGGGACGGAGAGTTATAAAAAACATTAGAGACTATTGGGCCCTATCTGGCACCCAGCGCAGCGCAAAGCCCGACGCAAGTGTCAATTTCCCGTCCAGCGCCCACGTCGTTTAAACAGCAAATGCACCTGCGCCCATCTGTGCGCCCATGGGCATGCTGGTCTTACAGGGAGGTGTGTTCAGGTGCATTCTGGGCGTATGGTTATCTTGAGGCAGCGGAAAGTGGTCGCTTCATTGACCAACAAAATCTTGGTCTAAAGTCAGAAATCTGCTCTCGCGCTTTCACTTCACGCACGAGCAGGTCAGCTTCTTCTCTCCTTCCTGCTCAGCAAATCCACCATCATAAAAGCAATGCGCCAAGGTACAAACGCGCCTGGCTTTTAAAGGGAATGGGAGATGCAGAATGATCTCAATAAGTGGCGTATGTATGACACGCCAATTTGTTATCAAGACAGCCAGGGGGAAGTTTTATGATCACTCTCCAATATCTCATATAAACCCATACTGCGGGGAGTGATGAGGTCAGAGTCTGGCTGCCAAACACAATGTTTTACTGTTATAATAAACATTTCAAACATGAGTTGTCTGCAGTGCGGCCCGAGACTTTTGGGGGCTCTAAGCAGAATTTGATTTGGGGGCCCCCTCCCACCACGCAGAGTCACCTGTGCTTGACGATTATTGACACAGATGTCACACTATAATGTTACATTATAAATGAATACAGTGAGGTTATGTATTAATACAGTGACGGATTATGAACTACTGTCCCCCTAGGCACAGATGCATAAGGACCCTCCCCCCCTACCCTATTTGTGCAAAAGTGGCCTTTTGCTTTTTGACTTATTGAGGTAATGACTTCACGCAACTACTTGGGCTTCAGGGCCAAACAACACGTTCAATCCCACAGGACTTTATGTTTGAGTAAAAATTACATCTATTTATCCTAATAGGGATGCTTATTTAGTTTTTTTTTTCCTGACCAATAGCCTGCCCATGTTAACCGATTATTAACCGTTAACAATCAGCCGACTAAGTCCAAGTCCACCCGTCTGGGAGAGTTAGCCGCCACAATGTTGCGTACATTTTTGTTGACGCATGCAGCAACTTTACCAGTCCCCAAGTCTCCACCACATCAATTAGTTTAGCTGCATGGTTGACAGATGTGCGTCACACTCTGTGTTAGTAGGAAGTAGGGCTGGGCAATATGGCCTCAATAACAAATCCCCCATTTTTTCACAAAAAAAAAAATAAAATCAGATTCACGATTTAAATCGAGGGATCAGAGCACCGCAAGCTGCAGGTCATTCCGGCAGAGATTACGGTTAAGTAAGTAATGAAACGACTAGTTAAGAAAAGAACTAATGTTAGTCCCTGTCGCTGCCATGTTGTTTGGCATCTCTGTGATTCTGTATCTCTGTGGCAAACGCGCAGGGGGAGGGCTGAGCTCATTCGGAACTACGGGAGCTCAGAGTGGAGCGTCGGCGAATGTTAAGGACAAAAACAGGGGGCCCCAAGCAGCCGCTTAGTTTGCTTATGCCTCGGGCCGGCTTTGGTTGTCTGACTGAACTGCTGGTTTAGAGCGTATCCCACTTACAGTGTGTCGGTTATAACCAGGGCTTTAATTAACGGTTTTGATCACCAGCTAGTTGATTTTCTAAAGCTATCAGCCAATCAGATTTTCCACTAGCCACGTTTAGTTTTTTCTTAACTAACTTTACTACTTCATTTCAGCTCCTCTGGTTCGTTTCGTGCCTTCTCCATTTTCAGCGTAGCTCGTAATCGATACCACCCACGCTGGGCACATAGCCAATGATTGAATGATTTGTCACGACATAGTGTTGAAGGGAAATGTAGGATTAATACAACACGCAGTGTTGCCAGAGAAAGATTACATTTCCAAGCCAAACACACAAAACCACCCATAAATATTAGCGGAAAACAGACCAATCTGGCAACACTATCATTGCATCATCTCTGCAGCCTGCATATTCAAACAGAGGCTATGTTATTTCCTTCATTCATCAACGGCCAAATTGGCTAGTAACTTTACAATGTTACCCATCAAAGTTCACTTTGACCCGCATTTAGGGTTGGCAAGAATCAATTTAAAGCCCTGATATAACTGATATAATTTCAAAACGTACCTCTGCATCAGCCCAGCTCATTTCACCGTAGTGGAACATGTAACAGTTTTGGTAAAACAGAGTCCAACCAGGAGGGCAACATTTACCGTATTCATCTATAACACAAATGTAGATGATTAGAAGGACAATCATGTAAAGAGCCTCCAATTGCCCAAAGCCAGGGAGGTCTGAGAATAGTGTCCCTCAGCACAATCTTTATGGACAGACCCCCAAATAGGACCTGCTTTGCCTCGAGCAATCCTAAAATCATTTTTATAGACTTTAAAATAACCAAAACTGCAATCACAAAGTACATACTCCAGTCTTTCACCTCCACCATTATGAGAAGTACCAACCTGGTGCTGTCTCATTCTCTGCCTGTAAACATAAAGTAATGATCTTTAGTATTTAACCCTTAGAGTTTAAAAAATACACATGACAAGATTTTGAGTTTTGATTGAAATGTGTTTTGTAGTTTACTTTCTTTTTATTTGCAATATATTAAAACATTCACATTTTAATTGTATTATTAATATCAGTCATGTTCACAAACATGATGTTGGGCTGGAAGAACTCTCACAAGACTGGTTTAATGTAAAAGTTAAGGTGTTATAAAACCAAAGATCTTTGTAAAGTAAATGTTTTAGTGTGCGTATGACTTACATTTGCTCCAGTCCACAGTCCACTGGTCAAACACAGGACCACCATGAAATGAAGACCTGATTCCATCTGGGTAGAGACGCAGTATATTAATGATAGCTTATTAATGAAGTTACGCAAAATGTGAACTAAAATACAAAATGAAAATGACAATTTCAATCATTGTAATTGCAGCAATGCTATTTGGTGATAGAGGAAGATTAAATAAAGTTAGCACGTTTTACAGAAACAAGGCATTGTGATAAAGAACAGATGTAAACTCTTTTCTGTAGATATGAATTAAAACATCTGTTGCTATGATGAAAGTCAGGAATGAGAGTCGTACCTTGTTGTGATGATCAGATAAAGTTGAACGTGCAGCAGTATCAGGTAGCAGGGTGATTTTGAGATGGAAACCCAGAGCTTATATACCTTCTCTGGGTGTGTTTGGCTCAGACACCTGCAACGTCTTTCTCTGTTCACAGGATAGTGTTTAATTATTATAATTAATTGTGAGTTACCTACAGTAACTGAACGCTCTTCAAACAAAGAAAGAATGATCCACTCCTTTTTAGCTATATCATGTTTGATGTTTGTTGAGACTTGGTGACTTGGACTTGAGTCGACTCGAGTCACTGTTTTGATGACTTGCAACTTGACTTGACAAAAAATAAATGACTAGAGCCTTGACTTGGACTTGTAAGTTAATGACTCGAGACTTGCCTTGGCTTGAGGCATGATGTGTATTTATAAGTTTGAATGTTAGCTGTTAAATATAAAATAATATAATTTAATGTCACGTTTCTGTCTAACTATCAAGTATGCCATGCAGTGGCAGCAGCGCAAACTGTGAATCATGATTGGACGACTCAAAAAGCTGCCCGGTATGTGATTGGCACGATTGGATGACTGGCTGTCAGTCAAGCCTGTTGCTATGGCAACACGTAATATTAAAGACCCTTGATGAACCCTCATTAGTCGGACAAGACCACCACAACGGCAGCGACTGTGCCACGAGTCATCACTTTTGGATTTAAAAATTGCACGCAAGAAGAAAAAAGCAAACTGCTGAATGCAAGACCTGTTCATCAAAAAAAGTGACTTGATTGGGACTTGACTGGCCTTAACTTAGGACTTGACTTAATTTGCCCCAAAAAAAAAGTAACTAGAGACTTGGACCAAATTACTTGGGACTTACTTGGGACTTGAGCAAAGATGACTTGGTCACAACACTGCCTATTACCCTGTAATAGCTCACCTTTAAAATTAAATATCAATTTAAATAGAGGCCACTATTTTTATGCACTGGCCCCATGGGCCACCAAGCTCTTAAATTTGGTGGCCAAAGTACATTTTTGGTGGACCAAATGTAAACATAAAAACAAAACAGAAAAGATAATTTAACACAACTTAACACAGCCTGCCTTAACTGTAACACTTCCATAAATGAAAACATATTAACAGAATGAAAATACTATTTATTCAAATTGAAAAATAGAGTTATTTGTAAAAGTATGTATTCTTTCACAGTTTCTAACTTCAGTCTCTGTTAAAAAGTGGCCACAGGTCATCAGGCAAGGCCTTTAGGTGACATATTATGCTTTTCAACAAAAAGGGTTTTTGCAAAGGCTTTTCCAAGAAAGAAACTCATAATGACGACTATATTTTAAAATAAAAGTACTTTTTCCACGCCAAGATGGGTGGAATGTTAATTTCTTATACTGCACCGTAACTTTTATTTTCATATTCACACAATCTGTTTTTCATTTTGCGACTACATTTTTGTCATCATTATTTCAGATTGCATTGTGTGGGTTTAATAAGGAACAACCTTTTACGAATATAAAAGGGATTTACGGTTGAAATAAGATCACTAATTACAAAAAGTGTAATTAGTGGATTACTAATAATTCTTGGAAAAACCATTTGTCTGTACAAAAGGTTTTCCAAGAAAGAAACTAAGACTAATAGTGAGTGACGACTATATTTTAAAATAAAAGTACTTTTTCCATGCTAAAATGGGTGGCAAGAAGGCCCAGTTTGGAACTGGTAAAGTCCTCTGGGAGGCCAGGTTTGGAACCTGAGTTGCAATAGAAAACATAAGTCCTCTGGGAGGCCCGAGTTGGACTCGGTTAACTTGTTAAGTCCTTTTAATGTTTTAATTTTTTTTAATAGTTTTTAACTGCTCTTTGATGTTTTATGTAAAGCCCTTTTAATTACCCTGTTGCTAAAATGTGCTACTCAAATAAAGCTGCCTTGCCTTGCCTTTTCCATATTTTCTGTCATATCTACAATGTTACAATGTTAGATTTTCGGTTTATTTTTATTTTTAGGTTTATTGTGGGCAAAACTTCAACTGCAAACAATGACGTGAATGTATTTTAGAGAAATCCCCATGAGCTAAAACGTTCAGATTTCTGAATGCTCCGGTTTGAACAGTTTTTTCTCTCGGTTAAGTGCAACAGGGAGGCCAGCGTCAGAGGAAATGCCGAAAATGGCTGACAAAAGGTTAGGGGGGACGGTGCGATCGTAGGCTCTGCTCAAGGTGTCAACTATCGGCAGTATGATAAAGACAAAGGTTTTTGTTGAACATTAAAGCATGTTAACATGTTCTAGTACAAACACAAAATACAAGTATGAACCTGAAAATTAGAATCCAGGGTTCGACATTAAAGGATAACTATTATATAGCATTTTCAGGTTCATACTTGTATTTTATGTTTGTACTAGAACATGTATACATACTTTAATGTTCAAAAGACACATGATAGGTATCGAATGAAGTAGGAAAAAAGGTATCAAATGAAGTACTCTATTTGTATCTGTATCACTTTAAGGGTACTAGTATTGGTACTAGTATTGGTACTAGTATTGTCATTGTTTAAACGATACCCAGCCCTACAAACTGCATCTTTAAGGTTATAGTCCACACACACGTTGAACCAAAACCCACTCCCCAAAACGTGTTTCATGCTTCTTGCGTTCAGCGCAGTCGAGGTGGTCTGGATGCCGTTATGGTGCATTCAAATGTATTGTAAAATACCCTTTTCTCATCTATTTTTGTCACTTAACAGCAATTTACTGGTGAACGAAGTTATTGTTAAAAGTTATTGTTATAACATTTATAATAAATCATTTAAATTCACTCCTTGCTGAACCAAAAATTGATCCAATCCATGACTCAAAACCGTGATCCGGTCTGTACCGAGAGTTTTGTGATCGTTGCACCCCTACAACTCCCAGATTTTGAGCATTTTTCCTGGATATTTGTGTTTCTACCATGAAAGTAAGTAGTCTACATAGTTAAATGGTTTCTTCCATTTAGTCCAGTTATGAACAACTAGGATCAAAGATTTGTGGTTGTGTTTTAAAATAGTGATATACGGGGTACCCATGCTCTTTTGTCCATCAAGTGAAAAACAGAAATTGATCTAATGTTAAATAGCCAACAGCACTGCTGCTGGCCTATTTACTCATGATGATCATCTCCCCATTTTAAACCAGGATGTTAAAAGTTAAACAAAATTATCTTAATTAAACATGCAAAGGATCAAAGAAGACACTGACAAATTCAAACCTTCACCTTATCTGACAGGAGACGTAGTTCAGATCATCAGTTCTTTTGTCTCAATTTGGTGCTGACTTTGACATCTTTATTTAACACAAAAGAGTCTTCTAATAATAGTTACATGAAAAGATGCCATAAAATGAGTAGCCTATATCCACAGCCCATCAGTTATGAAAAGGCATCAGCTACAGTACATAAACTAGAGGATCTAAAGTGCGTGCACACGGAAACTTTATACCACGTGTGATGAAGCTGCCCCCTCTTTACTGCTATCGTATAACAGTCTCCACGTTTTAGGATTTCCACCAGATGTTGAACCTGGCTGCAGGGATTTGATTATCTGTGTTAACAGACGTTGCTAACAATACCAAAGTTAGGACTGTAACACAAAACTCTGAATTCAACGAACATTTGACGAACACTGCCACCACTTTTCAAATCACAGGATTTTACTACACTTTGCTAAAACTTTCATTTACACAAGACTTGTGAGTCCTATGAGAATACTTGCATTGTTCTTTTCAACCTTGTTATAACTCAATAAAAATAGAATTTCAAGATGTAAAGATGTAAACCTGCTGATGTCAGTAGGTTTCATCCTCTGTGGAACATGAATATCTGCACACAATTTTCAGACAATTATTATTATTAATTAAATACAAAAATGATCACGTAAAATACATTGTTACAAATAACATGAAACAACAAAACACATTAAAAGACATTTGATGCCCAGACTCAGCTAGGACCAAAGGCCAGAGTAAAAAGGTGTTTCTTTAACAAGGACTTAAAAGTATATATAGTCTATAGTAGTCACCTCTCAAATATACAATGGAAGGATATTCCAGGGTTGGGATGGGAGCACCCACCGCAAAAGCTTGATCCCCTCTACTTTTTAGTACATCCAAAAGCAAGTGGTTGGTTGACCTCAATGTTGTGACTGGTAGATACAAAGGGGCCAAACCATTTAAAGCCTTGAAGACAAGTAATAAGATCTTAAAATCAATCCTTAAAACGTACAGGAAGCCAATGAAGAGAGGCCAAGACAGGTGTTATATGTTCCCGTTTTCTCGTACCGATTACAAACTACCTGCAGCGGACTTAGTAACGACCCGACTCCCTGATCGAATTATAGAGAGTAGTCTAACAGAGACTAATTATTTGTGCTCATTAAAGCACAAATAACTTTCTTGAAGTATTTAAAGATAGGCCTTCACCTTTGCCAACAGTTGCTGATATATTTCAGGGGACAGCGTGATCAACTCAAAGGGCAGAATAGAAGAGGTTAAGAACAAATATCCAAATCAAAATAACACAGACACATGGTGGGCAACAGAGGTTTTAAGGTGTAAAACAAGTCCTCCACAACATTCAATAGCTATCGCTGATTTACAACCCTTATTTGAATTTCTGTTGAATCCCTACACGAGCCGCAGCCGAACCGCGCCTGATTGAACCGCGCTGCAACACGTGTTGAGTTTTATAAAAAACTAATTACAAAAAAACACATTCACTGCTTGGCGCTTTACCTATGCCGTATGGTAAATCCGCCTGTAACCGCAGAGTACTGCTGCAAATGTTAAGTAAAAAGAGAGGCATTATCACAATGTAGGCTACTTAAAGTGGAGATTATTAACTATAATATAGGCCTTATGCTGGATAGTTTAAGAAATAATGCATCATATTTTATTTGTGATATTTTGTGAGTAGAATCTGAATCTGCAATGTTCTCTGTTATTACGGTAAATGTAGTATAATGTTTTCCTCTGAAGTACAAGTACACAGTAAGGCAGTAGTATACAGTTGGTTGCATATTAAATGCTTTGGGGTCCTTCTGTAAGTACAATGCTTCTGGAGAAAGCTACAAGCAGCAATACAGGAGGCCAAGCAATGCCATTTCAAACAGGCACTGCACTAGTTATTTAGAAAGACCTTGGCTAACGTTAGCTTGAATGTAAACAATCGTGAAAAAAAGTTGTTGAAACCTCTTCATCGACATCTTCACAAAGGAACTGCAAAAGAACAGATAGCATTCATGTTAAGTACAACTAGTAAATATCTCATTCGTATTATTTATTAATCATTTAATAATTGTTATTCAATAACTAAATACAAATATGGCCTTTGACATGCTTAAATCTGATGTTTTTAGCTAGCTACAGGCACTTTGTTAGCATTTCAGCCCTAACCCTAACCCTAACCTTTCAAGCAAGTGGTTGGTTGACCTCAGTGTTCTGACTGGTGAATAGTGATGTAAAAGTTCAGCCAGATACAAAGGGGCCAAACCATTTAAAGCCTTGAAGACAAGCGGCAGTGGATCAGCTGACCGCTAACGTTAGACCCAGCCCGCTGTTCAGCTCATTCTCGGTAAGTGATGCAACATAAAAGCACGGCGGAACCAGATGAACACAAATATGGCCTTTGACATGCTTAAATCTGATGTTTTTAGCTAGCTACAGGCACTTTGTTAGCGTTTCAGCCCTAACCCTAACCCTAACCCTAACCTTTTTAGTTTATAGAAGACGCCAACAAGTTCAAAACTTCACCTTAACTGACAGGAGACACAGTTGAAATGAGTCTCAATATCATGGGGCTGACTTTGACATCAGTTTTAACACCAAAACGAGTTTTCTAATGATAGTTACATAAAAAGATGACACCAAACTCTGAAAACCATTAATTGATGGACCTGGCTTTGTGCAGGAACAGAATTACCATGTTGAACCATGAAATGGACAAACACAAACTGTTGACACAAAGTTAGAAGAACCCTCTCTAAAATATCATCAAACCATGAACCCCTGACCAAAAGCACACATGACAATGTGTACATGGATGTGATATGGGGTGTCCGTACTCTTTTGTCCATTTATTGTAAAAAAAGCAGTTCATGTAATGATGTTAGGTACAGCACAGCTTAGGGCTGCACGATTATGGATTATTTTGGTCAATATTGAAATCACGATAATTTAACACAATTACTTGTTGACTTCTGGAAAGATGTTGCAATTATTGACCTTAAAACACTGTGGAAAAAGTTAAATAAATCAACAGTGAAAAAAACACAAACAACTGTGAAATTTGCCTTAATACTTTTTCTATTTAAACTTTATTTTTTCATTCAGAACACAAGAGAAAATAAGAGTTTACTTACAAAATGTAATGAGCTAAATAATTGTTTTTCTTGATTATTCTGTTTTTGTGATCCTTGGAAGCCGAACACATAATCATGATTAAATTTTGATTAATTGCACAGCCTCATGGCTTATTTACTCATGATGATCGTCTCCTCATTTCAACCAGGATGTTTAAAAGTTAAACAGAATCATCTTAATTAAACACTCAGTCTGAAGTTAGGCTAAATTTGGGCGTGGGAAAAAATGGAGGGGACAGCCCATTATTCAGAAACAAAAATAGTCTGAAAAATGTCCTATTAGCCAGTCCATTATACCTGTTTCACATCGATGGCTCAATCAGGGTATTAGCCAGGTCGACTGTGTTATTGAATGGGTTAACCCCAGGGGCGATTTTTTAAGTGGGGTGGCACATGGGGGACCAATAATCAGTCAGGGGGGCCTGGGGGATTTATCAGAATACAGCAATCCTCTACTGCCTCCCAAGAAAAGTCCTTCATCTTCCAGGACGCTTGAAACTCTCTCTTTCGCTTTAGCTCGTACGCAGCCATCATTGTCTTCTTCTTCTTCTTCTTCTTCTTCTTCTTCTTCTTCTTCAAGACAGCCGCCAGTTACTCGTCACTAGCACTCAATTCTTATTTGGCCAACGGTACATTCAAACCAAATCATTTTACAAGAATTCTCCGACGTGGGCAAGGGAAAGCGGCAAGAGAACAATAACACAATTTATGATGCGATGATGATCAGAACTTTTTCCATATATTATGCTATACATTTATGTAATATTTACTTGCCCGGTGTGGCGTTTTACCTTCCGCGGGCCATCGGGAAACCCTAATTGTTGAACCCTGCTTTTATAGAAAATGGCGATTTCATCTAATGTGAACATGATATATGAGTCCAGTGACTGCTGGCCTTACACTTTCCAGACTCTGTTTACATGTTGCTTAATTTAACAGACCTGGGGCCTGTTTCAGGAAGGAGGCTTAAAAAGCTCAGACCACTCAGTCTCGCATAAGGTGTTTCACGACGGCGGTTAACAACTAGTTCAATCAATCAGGGGTTTCCCAATCCAGCGACGAGCGCATCCACATAAAAGGGCCGGTGCTCCCTAGCAGGTTAGGTGTTCAGCATAAGTTACCATGGCGATGCAACCCGGTAACAAGTGACCCACCACAAAACCCTGGGTTGAACACTGCATGGAGATGAACTACTTTGGTACGCACTGATTATGTGTCATGTATCTGTTACTATATGAACATAATGTGAGATTGATCAATAATTAAAGCAAGCTAACGTTAGCCAATTTACACCGGCTGGCTGGCTTGCTGGTTCCACCCTGCTTTCATGCTGCATCGCTTACCGAGAATGAGCAGCGTGCTGGGTCTAATGTTAGCGGTCCGCTGACCCACTGCCGCTGGGTCTAACGTTAGCGGTCCGCTGACCCACTGCCGCTGGGTCTAACGTTAGCGGTCCGCTGACCCACTGCCGCTGGATCTAACATTAGCTAGCTGGGATTGCTTTCTTGATACCAGAGGTGGGACAAAGTCATTGTTATGCAAGTCACAAGTAAGTCTCAAGTCTTTGCCCTCGAGTCCCGAGTCAAGTCGAGTCAAAGATGAGGCAAGTCCCGAGTCGAGTCACAAGTCAAAACCAACAAGTGTCAAGTCGAGTCCAAAGTCCTACCATTTTCGTTTCGAGTCATTTCAAGTCATTTCAGTTTCAGTGTATGCAATATTAAGAATATTTTCACTGCTTCAAAAGTCATAAGAAAGCCCTTTCTCTCAAGAAACTGAAGTCATATGCTTTATAGCAGTGGTTTTCAAAGTGGGGACGGGGACCCCTGGGTGCCGCGAGGGGGTGCTAGGGGGGCCATGGCAAGTTGGCATGAAAAGTATAGCAAAACAAAATAATTGAATAAATTAAATAACTAAAGTAAACCAAATTAAACCAAAAATAAGCTAAACAATATTCCCATTAGTTAAGAACTGCACTATAATAATCTATTGCATCTCTGAACATTACTACTGTAATCGTTATTATTTTATTTTATTACATGGCTTGGTTGAATTCCAATGTAGAATGCAGTCTGTTATTTCTTGATAACAGACCGTTGCCATGAAAAACAGAGCGTTGCTATGGACGCAGTTCGGTTTAGCGGAAGCAATACAATCGTTTTTAAATCAATAAACTCCTTTTTAAATCAATATTTTGTGTCAAAGTATTTATTTGGTAGGTAGCCATGTAATAAGCGGGATAATGTATAGCGAGGCGGTAGTTATAGCGAATACAACCTGATATGAAAAGGGAAGGCCAGGGCTTAATTTGAGCCGGAACACGCCGGAACATGTTCCGGCACCTCCGACGTTGGATCCGGAACCTTTTTTATTGGATCCGGCACCTCCTGTGTCACTATGAAAAATTAGTCGCCTAAATGAAAAAAATTAAATTACTGTTTGTGTAGTGTTCAATGTTGTTATCTGTCTTGTTAGTCTTGATTCCCCATTGAAGTTCCACAAAAATCTTGTGTTTACATTTTCAATGCGTTTTGAGGTGAATTTTCAGGGTAAGACAGAGGGAGGAGAGGGACGGAGGGAGGGGAGACAGAGGGGGGAGAGGGACGGAGGGAGGGGAGACAGAGGGGGGAGAGGGACGGAGGGAGGGGAGACAGAGGGAGGAGAGGGACGGAGGGAGGGGAGACAGAGGGGGGAGAGGGACGGAGGGAGGGGAGACAGAGGGGGGAGAGGGACGGAGGGAGGGGAGACAGAGGGTGGAGAGGGACGGAGGGAGGGGAGACAGAGGGTGGAGAGGGACGGAGGGAGGGGAGACAGAGGGTGGAGAGGGACGGAGGGAGGGGAGACAGAGGGTGGAGAGGGACGGAGGGAGGGAGGGGATCGGCACTTCAACAGCTCGGCGCTGCACTTGAAGTGACACAAGCGCTTGTGCTGGTTGAGGATAAAAATGTCAAAAAGACAACAAAGTTTGCTTAACTTTTTCAAATACGCTGGCCAGTCGGATCCCAAACAAGCAAAAATCGTTTTTGCCGATCAAGAATGTGGAGACCACGGTGGGTTTTATGTTTTAATTGTCCGATGGATAGTTGCTGCTTTTGAAAACGATCGTTCCAGTGTATTTTTTATTTTTTTTTTTACATTTCGCACCGATGCAGTGCACGTTCTGAAATAAAAATAAGCATTGCCCTGATGTAGCTACACACAGCGTTGTTTAGGCTTTTTTAGTCAGAGTCAGAGAAGCATACGTAGGCAGGTGTAATTTTTGTTTTGGTTCCGTTACCTCCAACCCCCGTTTTGAGTCGCCGGATCCACCCCCCCTCTGCGCTCCGGGACCTCCCACTTTACAAATTAAGCACTGGGGAAGGCTAATGGTGGATCTACTGTGACTGTGTTATGGTAACGTTACTTTAAAACGGACGTTGACATGATGTTGGCGAGGTTTTCCATCTGAGTGTGCTACACTCATGTACCTCATATAATCAGGGTTCAAAAATCCCTATTTTTGTAAGCATGAACCAGCAAGGGAGACGTGTGTTTACTGTCTCGTTGATACAGTGAATATGCAGCAGCTAGTATGTTACGGTACATACATCCGATAAGGTGCTTAGCATTCGTTCAAAACTTACCTTTCTTTGTGCAACTTCAGGTGTCGAACAAAGTTGGACGTTGTGGCAGCTCCGTCTGTAATCTTGTAACCCGCATGTTTTGCAAATTGCAACTCTTTTTTTGTCGACTACCTCGTAATTTTTATAGTCAAACGAAACTATTGGATGCGCGTTGTTGCTTGTGCTTCATTGGTTGTCTTGCAATGTGCCTGCTTAGATGCTGTCGAATCAAAACAACGTGGGACTACAGTGATTGGATGTCGTGCAGGCAGCGTGCGTGCTCTCTGCATGCATACAGGTGGTGCACATTTTTTTTCACAGATGCAGATAAACTGAGAGCGGCGCGGCCGTGTGAACATTTTCTTCCCCAGTTTTCACGGGAAGTAGCAAGTCTTCTCGAGTCAAAAGGTGCAAGTCCAAGTGAAGTCACGAGTCATTGATGTTAAAGTCCAAGTCGAGTCGAGTCTGAAGTCATCAAATTCATGACTCGAGTCTGACTCGAGTCCAAGTCACATGACTCGAGTCCACACCTCTGCTTGATACTTGTGATGATTTTGATGAAATTACAGAAACTGTCTTGTCCTATATCTCTTTTTGTGTAGACTGTTATCCTAACCAAAGAAGTTATTATCTTTCTAAATAACTAGTGCAGTGCCTGTTTGGAATGGGCTGATTTCTTGGCCTCCTGTATTGCTGCTTGTAGCTTTCTCTAGAAGCATTGTACTCCAAAATAACTTACAGAAGGACCCCAAAGCATTTAATAATGCAGATAATCAAATTCCTGCAGCCAGGTTCAACATTTGGTGGAAATCCTAAAGCATGGAGACTGTTATACAATAGCAGTAAAGAGGGGGCAGCTTCATCACACATGGTATAATGTTTTGGTGTGCAAACACTTTAGACCCTCTAGTTTATGTACTGTAGCTGATGCCTTTTCATAACTGATGGGCTCTGGATATAGGCTACTCATTTTATGGCATCTTTTCATGTAACTATTATTAGAAGACTCTTTTGTGTTAAATAAAGATGTCAAAGTCAGCACCAAATTGAGACTTGAGAATTTGTCAGTGTCTTCTTTGATCCTTTGCATGTTTAATTAAGATAATTCTGTTTAACTTTTAACATCCTGGTTTAAAATGGGGAGATGATCATCATGAGTAAATAGGCCAGCAGCAGTGCTGTTGGCTATTTAACATTAGATCAATTTCTATCTTTCACTTGATGGACAAAAGAGCATGGGTACCCCGTATATCACTATTTTAAAACACAGCCACAAATCTTTGATCCTAGTTGTTCATAACTGGACTAAATGGAAGAAACCATTTAACTATGTAGACTACTTACTTTCATGGTAGAAACACAAATATCCAGGAAAAATGCTCAAAATCTGGGAGTTGTAGGGGTGCAACGGATCACAAAACTCTCGGTACAGACCGGATCACGGTTTTGAGTCATGGATTGGATCAATTTTCAGTTCAGCACAAAAAAAGAGTGAATTTAAATGATTTACTATGAATGTTATAACAATAACTTTTAACAATAACTTCTTTCACCAGTAAATTGCTGTTAAGCGACAAAAACAGATGAGAAAAGGGTATTTTACAATAAATTTTAATGCACCATAACGGCATCCAGACCACCTCGACTGCGCTGAACGCAAGAAGCATGAAACACGTTTTGGGGAGTGGGTTTTGGTTCAACGTGTGTGTGGACTATAACCTTAAAGATGCAGTTTGTAGGGCTGGGTATCGTTTAAACAATGACAATACTAGTACCAATACTAGTACCAATACTAGTACCCTTAAAGTGATACAGATACAAATAGAGTACTTCATCTTTTTTTCATACTTCATTCGATACCTATCATGTGAATGGTAGCATGTTGACACACTGAACTGCCAACTCTGTCAAATACACCGCACTTGACAACAGGAACAAAATCATTTCAGGAGACGGGCTTAAAGGACAATTCTGCCGCAAAATGAACCTAGGGGTTAATAACATATGTGTACCGAGTCGACCGTTCTCTTGGATATGTAGGGACGCATTTTTCTCTCCAAGCCCAGCCCGCATCCGACAGAGCAGTAACCAAACCCAGCCTGAGCCCGACAGGCATTAAGATATTTATGTCCGAGCCCAACCCGAGCCAGACACAGTTTTTTTTCTCATAGTAATGACACATACGGACGTACGTTTTTTTTTTTTTTTTTACATTTGTTTGTTTGTGTGGAAAGCTTTTATTAAGCAACTGTAGGAAGGCATTCAGAAATGTCAACAGATGAGGTCATTGGTAACACTTTACAATAAGGTACACAAAAAAATAGGTAATGAATGATTAGTTACTGTTTTTCAGAAGGGTAAAGAGTAACTACCCTTCTGAAAAGGGGTAACTAATCATTCGTTACCCTTCTGAAAAACAGTAACTAATCATTAACTACCTATTTTTTTGTGTACCTTATTGTAAAGTGTTACCAGCTCATCAGCGCACACAGGGCAACAAGCACACGTTAAAACACAGGCGCACACCTACATAATAAGCTGTTTTAAATTTAAAATGTTCAATGTGTTATCACGCTGATGTGACCGAGCCCGACCCGAACCCCAACATCATTTCTAAATATCTGTCCGAACCCGGGTACCTATCCTCTATTTCCTAGAACTCGTTGACTCCCTCAGTTTATCTCCTGACTCGGAGGACTGAGCTCTGGACTGCTCCATTTCACGCCAACTGCCACCCCCCCTCCTCTCCTCATTTTGTTGTTGTTGTTGTTGTTGTTGTTGTTGTTTTATCTCCTTTCTTCCTGTATCTCTTTTAATGTATCTATCTTTTTTACTTTTATCTTTTGAATGTTGTGTGGCCTTACTGGTGTGTGTTTGTCAGTGTGTATGGGTCCATGTTGTTGGTCCCCGTCTGTTTTGGACCTGAACTGGGTTGGTTTGTGGGTGGGTAGGGGATTTAAAGGGAAGTGACACACTGTTTTCACTATGCTTTGTTCACCATGGCCTGTGCTATATGTCACCTGTTGTGAAAATTTTAATTTAAATAAAAAAAAGTTGGAAAAACAAAACCAAATTGCAGATAAAGGCATCTGAACCAAATACTACCCAAGCGAACATGTTTCAGCAGTACTGCGACCTGAAATTGGGGAGAATTTAACAACATTGGCAGCCAAGATGACGTATTTTACTGCCGCTAGCCATGTAGCTACTATAGTTAGCAGTAGACATTTATAGTATAGCAGCACTTTCTACAGTCAACAATCACAGATAAAGGCTTTTAAACCAAATACTACATAACCGAAAATGTTTCAGGAGGAATGCGACCCGGAATTGAAGAGAATTTAACATTGGCAGCCAAGATTACATCTTTTACTGCCGTTAGCATGGAGCTACATGCGACAATGATTACACCACAGTAGCTTAAAACACACACACACACACACACACTCCAGTCCTGCCTGTCTGGAGCAAATGACATTTATAGGTCATGGTATGGTGAAGGCTTCATCAAGGGTCTTTAATATTACGTGTTACCATAGCAACAGGTTTGACTGACAGCCAGTCATCTAATCGTGCCAATCACATACCGGGCAGTTTTTTGAGTTGTCCAATCGTGATTCACAGTTTGCGCTGCTGCCACTGCATGGCGTACTTGATAGTTAGATAGAAATGTGACATTAAATTATATTATTTTATATTTAACAGCTAACATTCAAACTTATAAATACACATCCGAGTCAAGGCAAGGCAAGTCTCGAGTCATTAACTTACAAGTCCAAGTCAAGGCTCTAGTCATTTATTTTTTGTCAAGTCAAGTTGCAAGTCATCAAAACAGTGACTCGAGTCGACTCAAGTCCAAGTCACCAAGTCTCAACAAACATCAAACATGATATAGCTAAAAAGGAGTGGATCATTCTTTCTTTGTTTGAAGAGCGTTCAGTTACTGTAGGTAACTCACAATTAATTATAATAATTAAACACTATCCTGTGAACAGAGAAAGACGTTGCAGGTGTGTGAGCCAAACACACCCAGAGAAGGTATATAAGCTCTGGGTTTCCATCTCAAAGTCACTCTGCTACCTGCTACTGCTGCACGTTCAACTTTATCTGATCATCACAACAAGGTACGACTCTCATTCCTGACTTTCATCATAGCAACAGATGTTTTAATTCATATCTACAGAAAAGAGTTTACATCTGTTCTTTATCACAATGCCTTGTTTCTGTAAAACGTGCTAACTTTATTTAATCTTCCTCTATCACCAAATAGCATTGCTGCAATTACAATGATTGAAATTGTCATTTTCATTTTGTGTTTTAGTTCACATTTTGCGTAACTCCATTAAAAAAAATAATAAATAAATAAAATAAACTATCATTAATATACTGCGTCTCTACCCAGATGGAATCAGGTCTTCATTTCATGGTGGTCCTGTGTTTGACCAGTGGACTGTGGACTGGAGCAAATGTAAGTCATACGCACACTAAAACATTTACTTTACAAAGATCTTTGGTTTTATAACACCTTAACTTTTACATTAAACCAGTCTTGTGAGAGTTCTTCCAGCCCAACATCATGTTTGTGAACATGACTGATATTAATAATAAAATTAAAATGTGAATGTTTTAATATATTGCAAATAAAAAGAAAGTAAACTACAAAACACATTTCAATCAAAACTCAAAATCTTGTCATGTGTATTTTTTAAACTCTAAGGGTTAAATACTAAAGATCATTACTTTATGTTTACAGGCAGAGAATAAGGCAGCATCAGTTTGGTACTTCTCATAATGGTGGAGGTGAAAGACTGGAGTATGTACTTTGTGATTGCACTTCTGGTTATTTTAAAGTCTATAAAAATGATTTTAGGATTGCTCGAGGCAAAGCAGGTCCTATTTGGGAGGCTGTCCATAAAGATTGTGCTGAGGGACACTATTCTCAGACCTCCCTGGCTTTGGACAATTGGAGGCTCTTTACATGATTGTCCTTCTAATCATCTACATTTGTGTTATAGATGACTGGTCTAAACGATGCCCTCCTGGTTGGACTGAGTCTGACCAAAAGTGTTACATGTTCCACTCTAGTAAAAAGGACTGGGCTGATGCAGAGGTACGTTTTGAAATTATATCAGTTATATCAGGGCTTTAAATTGACTCTTGCTGGTCAATGTTAGTTTGATATGCAATTTGCATATGAAGCAGGCAAGGGTGTAGAGGATGCAAAGCTCTTCATTCTTGACAGGATGTATAAACATCTTGAGAAACCTGCATCACATGCAAGAATTTTATTTGCTGACTTTAGTTCAGCTTTTAACAAAATGCAGCCTCATATTTTAATTAAACGATTAGCCTCACATTTTAAGTTACCCGAGCAGATCTTATTACTAGTTCTACATTTTTTAACAAACAGAAGGCAGCAGGTCTATGTAAACGGAAATATGTCCTCTGTCATTGTATCAAACACAGGATCTCCCCAGGGCTGCGTGCTCTCCCCCCTGCTTTTTATGTTATACACTGACAACTGCAGGTCATCTTGGGAGAACAGCTACTTGGTGAAGTTCTCAGATGACTCAGCCCTGTTGTCCCTCCTCCAGGGCAGCCAATCGGACCATAACAGTGCCCTTAGGGAATTTGTCAGATGGTGTGATGACAGCTTCCTTGATTTATATGTGTCTAAAACTAGAGAATTAATCATAGACTTTAGAAGGCACCGTGATGAACCAAAACCGGGTGTAATACACAATGAAAATGTTCAAATAGTCCAAACATTTAAGTACTTAGGCACAGTGTTTGACTCACAACTGAAATTCTGTGAGAACACTGATAGTATCATTAAGCGAGCAAACCAAAGAATATACCTACTGAGGAAGCTTAACTCTTTTGGGGTCTGTAAAATAATTTTATGCACATTTTATCAAGCCTTCATTGAGAGCCTATTAATATTTTCTTTCATATGTTGGTTTAATGGACTAACCGTAAAAGACAAAAAGAGCTTGAATGACATTGTTAAGGTATGCTCAAAGAATACTGGTACCCAGTTAAAAGATCTCTGTTCTCTCTGGAAAACCCGAGTTGTCCAGAAAGCAGACAGAATACTGTGCCAACCAGATCATGTACTCAGTAATGGATTTGTTATCATGCAGTCAGGTCGGCGGTACTATGTGCCAATACGGAAAACTAACCGCTATGCCAACTCATTCATTCCCTCTGCTATAAGACTGTTAAATGAACAACATACAAGACTGTTAAATGAAAACACAAAACTATAAGAAAACTTGTTCTTGCACTTCGTTGCTCTGTTCCGTCACTGGCAGGTCTGTGTGTGTGTGTGTGTGTGTGTGTGTGTGTGTGTGTGTGTGTGTGAGTGGGCGGGTGTGTAGGTGGGTGGGTGTGTGTAATGATTGGGTCATGTGTAAACGTGTGGATGTTACGAGAGAGAGAGAAGCTTCTGTATACAGGGTGATGTATGACTGTTGCAATACTATTTATTGTCTATTGTTTATTTAAATTTTTTTATTTTATAACATTACATTATATAGATTGCGTGCTAATGCACTTTTTTAATGCACTTTTTAAGTTAGTTTAACCCTTAATGGATGGGTTGGCTGTAAAACTGAATTGCCCCTTTGGGGACTAATAAAGTTATCTGAATCTGAATCTGAATCCAACCCTAAATGCGGGTCAAAGTGAACTTTGGTGGGTAACATTGTAAAGTTACTACCCAATTTGGCTGGTAATGAATGAAGCAAACAGCACAGCCTCTGTTTGAATATGCAGGCTGCAGAGATGATGCAATGATAGTGTTGCCAGATTGGTCTGTTTTCCGCCAAGATATGTGGGTGGTTTTGTGTGTTTGACTTGGAAATCTTTCTCTGGCAACACTGCTTGTTGTATTAATCCTACATTTCCCATCAACACTATGTCGTGACAAATCATTCAATCATTGGCTATGTGCCCAGCGTGGGTGGTATCGATTACGAGCTACGCTGAAAACGGAGAAGGCGCAAAACGAACCAGAGGAGCTGAAATGAAGTATTAAAGTTAGTTAAGAAAAAACAAAACGTGGCTAGTGGAAAATCTGATTGGCTGGTAGCTTTAGAAAATCAACTAGCTGGTGATCAAAAACGTTACTTAAAGCCCTGGTTATAACCGACACACTGTAAGTGGGATATGCTCTAAACCAGCAGTTCAGACAGACAACTCATGTTTGAAATGTTTATTATAACAGAAAAACATTGTGTTTGGCGGCCAGAATCAGACCTCATATATATTGGGGAGTGATGATAAAGTAGCTTCCCCCTGGCCGGAGCCTGCAGGTGGATGCTGGGGTGGTGGTGGGGGGGCTAACAGCAGGCAGCGATACAGGTGCAGGGCAGCAGCAGCAGCATTGACAAGGCAGAGATGGGAAAGTTGTGCAGCTCAAACAGACCGCCAGATTGAGGGGGTGTGTTTGGTAAATGATACGGGGAGTGAGGCATGTCATGTGTGTGTTTGCAGTGCAGCTCGAGTTGGCTGCCCGAACTAGCTCGCAGGCGTCGCCCCATTTCTTACAATGATCAGTAGCAGAAGTCCTTATATGTAAGTCTTTATATGAGAGACATTTCAGCTTCACAATTACCTGCAATGCTTCCACAGAAAGCTAGGAAAGCATTATCGGAGGAACAGAGAAAGAGGAAACGGCAGACTGACCGAGAGAGGAGTCAGACACAAGTAAACATAAGAGCTGCTAAATATCTATTCTGAAGCTGTAGGGGGAGCTCTATAGAGAAACCTGTGAGCAAAAAGCGAGAAAACAGCGAAGAAGTGGCCAAAACTGCATAGCGCCCCTTTAAGATTCTTCTTTATTCACTTCTATTATTTCCATAAAGGCATTGCAGAGGTGAATTTTATTTAGGAATTTCCGTTTGTCTCCTACAAGCAAACAGGTATTGATGTTAACACACAAATCTAACAATGCACAGGCAGTTCAGTAACATTCCTGCAGTTGTGGTCTTGAAATAAAATCCTGAATCCTCTATTATCTGTGACCGAGACAAGACTAGGCAAAAATAAGGGTTGATTCCAAGACGAGACCTTCAAAAAGTCAGAATCTCAGGTACTACAGCACTGGTTCATGTACTAATGTTAGAAATTCAACACCAGCATTCTCTGTCACATTATTACTTTGGGCCTTATTTTAACGGTCTAAGCGCACAGCGTGAAGCGCACAGCGTGAAGCGCCTGGCGCAGGCGCGTTTAGGGCGTGTACGAATCCACTTTTGCTAGTTTCCATGTGCCAGGCGCATTGGTTCTAAAGGGTTGTACTTAGTGTCTTCATTAATCGTAGGTGTGTTTTTGGCGTAACAATAAATCAATCAGAGTGTCATCTCCCAACGTGACATCATGACTTTGCGTAAACATACACGCCACTTTCTAAAGTCAAGTGGCGTGTTATCTGTACGCATTTTGAGCTATCTGCGTGTATGTCTACGCCGTATACAGCGGACGGGTTGGGTTTAGTAAAAGAAGAACGGGACGGTTCCACCCCCCCGACCAACCTCCCTATGCAGATTTTCGGGCTTTCATACTACTCGCTACCGTTCTTTTCTCAGGAAAACTTGGCGTAAATTGACACACAATCGCAAGGTAATGTAAGTCAATGGAGGCCAAACGGCATTGATAAACACGCTAAAAAGCGATTATGCGTCTTGATAATACGCCAATATGGCATACGAATTGGCGTGTCATACATACGCCACTTATTGAGATCAGTCTGCATCTCCCATTCCCTTTAAAAGCCAGGCGCGTTTGTACCTTGGCGCATTGCTATTATGATGGAGGATTTGCTGAGCAGGAAGGAGAGAAGAAACTGATCTGCTCGTGCGTGAAGTGAAAGAACGCGAGGAGCTCATATTTGGCACGAGCACTATGTCACCAAAACTCCACAAGGTGGAGCATGCGTTAAAATAAAAATGAAATGCTGCGTTATTGACTTTAGACCAGGTTTTTGTTGGTCAATGAAGCGACCACTTTCTGCTGTCTCAAGATAACAATACACAAAGAATGCACCTGAACACACCTCCCTGTAAGACCAGCATGCCCATGGGTGCACAGATGGGCGCAGGTGCATTTGCTATTTAAACAACGTGGGCGCTGGACGGGGAATTGACAACTGCGTCGGGCTTTGCGTCGGTGCCAGATAGGGCCCAATAGTCTCTAATATTTTTTATAACTCTCCGTCCCCATCCAACTCACTTTATCTATGCATTATTTTTTTCTCACTGTCTTTTGTTGCTAAACACTCTTTCTCCTTCATCAGAATTTCTGCACTACTATCGGTGGAAATCTGGCTTCCATCCACACTGCAGAGGAGTACAAGTTAATCAGAGAGGGGATTCAGATGGTGACTGGCACAAACAAAAACACTTGGCTACGATGCAACAAAGGTAAGTCCAACCTTTCTTTACGGTACATGCTGTAACCAGTCTTTGATGAACATAACCGTAACACAACAAACTAAAATGTATAAATAAAGGCTGGATCTGAAACAAACAAAATAAATGTCCATGAAATTCCAAGGCAAATTCTTACTTATTCCTACTTATTTACTTTTTACTTTATTCTTTATTCAGGACACACACAAAAACGGTCCATAGCACAATACAAACATAGCAAAAGACAGACAAATACAAGATAAAACACATACAATAAGAAATGACTACAACAGTTAGAGTTCCACAATACACAAAAATAGTGTTCAGATACCATATAGACTAAAACACCAATGGTTCCACAATCTCGAAGTGAACTCATTGCAGGGTTCACTAGTGTTGCAGTTATGCTGTTGAATGACTCCGTTAGTCTACACATACATCTGTACATGAGATTCCTGAGTACAGCAGGACAGGTGGATACATCAACACATACAAACATTTGGCTTGCACTGCTCCATCGTGGCATTTTAAGCAGCAGCCTCATGCCATCATTATACAGTATGCCACATTGAGTTTCTGCATACTGCTTTTTTTATAGCGCTGCCACAAGTGGTCAGTATACATTGGGGTGCACAAAAGTTTAAAAAGTGTGGTCTTCACAGACAATGAACACATACTAAATTTGCGATTCAGCATATTAACTTGTGGCTATATATGCTGTTTTTAAATCTGATTCTGCAATGAAGCGTCCTTCAAGTGTGGTCCAAAATGTCGAAATCTATAAACGATCTGAGGTAAAAAAAATTATTGTGAAATATAACAACAGCTTCTCACACCCATCTCGTGAAATATGTACGCTTGGTCAGGTGCCTTTGTCGTTCTTATTGACGCTAAAAGTCGCCTTTAGCGCTATAAGTAAACGCTCTTGGTCGGGACTATTGCCGTCCTTTTTGACGCAGTTATGTTAAAGAAAAGGTCGGTTGGGCTTACGGTTCTGTGACGCGGGAACTACGGGACGGTTGGGTTTAGGAAAGGGTCGTGGGTGGGCGTACGGTTCCGTTACACGCGGGAAGAACAGGTCAGTTAAAGAAAAAAAACGACTATAGCAAGCGTGACAAGTGTTTGACCCATCCACCCCCCCAACCAACCTCCTTACGTGGAAATTCGCCCTTACATACTGCTCGCTAAACCCTATCTAACTGCTGCTCTCCCCGGTGCGTTACACAAACACGCTGAAAGATGCCTTTTTCGTCGCATCAGCGTGTTGTGGCTGTCAGACGCTGACAGCCACTGTCCAAACGTCCTTATTTTATGAGTTCGGAGTGAGAACGGGTTGAATATAAAGTCTACTTGATCTACATAAGGGGAGGGGTCTTTAAATGGGTCTTTAAGTGACACTCCCACTGTGTTAAAGGCTATGTAACTTTTTCTTTCAGGATGGTGTGTGGCTGTGGAGTGATGGTTCCAAGTTTGACTTCAAAGGATGGGGCAAAGTGGAGCCCAACGGCCAGGCAAAAGAGAACTGCATGGAGATTAACTATAAGGGTAAAAAACTAATTATCTGTTGATAATAGAAAGAAAAAGGATCTTTTGTAACTTCTAATGTGCTGTAACCCAACATCATTACATTTTGTTTCATTTATACATGGTATTTATTTATTTTATCTTTTGAAATGTGCTATCATTTATACAACAGTGAAGCATTTTCAGTTTTGGAGAGCGCTATATAAAGACAGTTGACTTCCTTAGTTGAGAAAAGGGAAACAATGTCAAGGTGAAAACTAACTTTTAATTATTGTCCCTTTTTTAAATCTGTCTACAGGACAAGATTATGTCAACGACACAAATTGTGATCAGAAGAAATCTTTCTTCTGTTCCAAACCCCTGTGAAGACGCCCGCCGTGAGCCGACACATCTGTTATGATGATGTCACATCGCCACTGATGATGTCACTTCTACCAGGACGTTGAGCCTCGACGACGTCACTGCTGGAAGATCTATTGACAGTTAAGATTTGATTTCAGTTTGATCAATAAATAAATATATCCTGTTCAGCAATCTGCCTCACTCCTTTTATTACCATCTCAAACACCATCAATGTTTCTATCAAACACTAAATTAGCGGCCTAACGGCCCTATATGGTGCATAATTCCAAATAAATGTGTTTTTAATCTGTACACACACACACACACACACATAACTTACAGAAGGACCCCAAAGCATTTAATATGCAACTAACTGTATACTACTGCCTTACTGTGTACTTGTACTTCAGAGGAAAACATTATACTACATTTACCGGACAGAGAACATTGCAGATTCAGATTCTACTCACAAAATATCACAAATAAAATATGATGCATTATTTCTTAAACTATCCAGCATCAGGCCTATATTATAGTTAAACATCTCCACCTTAAACATTAGCAGCAGGACTTGTACTCTGCGGTCACAGGCGGATTTACCATACGGCATAGGTAAAGCGGCAAGCAAAACTCAACACATGTTGCACATGTTCAATCAGGCGCGGTTCGGCTGTGGCTCCTATAGAGATTAAACGTGTCACCTGAATAACCGGCGAACTTTGCACAACCACCGGTAACAAAACAACGTGCTGGAGAGCCCCAACGGGAACACACGTAGCACCGTGAAGCGTAGATTCGTGCCCGTGCGCACGTGTGTGTCACTCTGTCTGTCTGTCTGTCTCTCCGTCCATCAGTCTCTCTTTGTGTGCCTGATCACTTGTCTCGCTCTAGACACAGTTTAGAAGTCAAGATAGCCAAAATCACCATAAACCTAGGTGTTTTATTTTGAAATTCGTTTTATTTTGTAAGGTATCCGGCTACGCTGTGGTCTTTCTGTATGTGATTACCTACTGTACCTAGCTTGACACATCCAAACAGTCAAACAAATAACTGACCAACACGTCCACGTCCGGTCCACGCAGTTCACATTACTGCCCTCAGGCCGGCGCTTTACAGCGCCACGCAGGAAAGCAAAGCGCTATTCAAAGTCCTTCTTTCCGTCTGCTATCAGACTTTAAAACCTTGACAATTGCCTCTTAGAATGAACATCTTCATTTATTATCCTGAGGTGTGTGCTGCTTAAGCAGTATTTCATTTGTCTGGGAACCTTATTTATTTATTTAGTCTATCCCGCCTGTAAATTACGCCTACGGAGCTGGTCAGCTGTCAGCATTAATGTAGTGGAAGAGACTGACTTGCTTCTTTTAACTCTTTTTACGTTTGGAAAGGCCTGACCTCATTTACTGCCAGACCTTAATCCACAGCGCTGTGGAGATAGAGCTGGCAATGCAAGACTATTTAAAACATTACTGAAATTTGAATTTAAGTTAAATTACTGCTAGACCGATATTGTTTTTTTGCAAAGGGGAGCTAGATGTGATAAAGAGTGATGTAGGAAAATAAAATATACTGAATGTGTAAAACAGTAAATTAAATAAATAAAATATGATTAATAACTGCAAGATTGTAGAGACGTTGGTGGAAGGATGTCTTAGAGTTGTTATAGTTGTCGGAAACTAAAACTCTTACAGGAAAATGAACATGTTATGTGTTATGAATGTCAGTTTTTAATTAGCTCGAACAATTCTTACTTTGAAAAGTCAAACCGGAAGTTTCTGGTTTGACGCTGTTGACGTGAAAGGCGTGCAGCGTGCTGGGAAACCTGTCATGGCGGCTGTTTTGAAAGTGGAAGGTAACCATAGACAGTATATAGAAGCTAACAGAAGTTGAAGCAGTGAAGATGCAGAGGTCGGTGTCCAGTTTGTCTCTGAGTCCCAGTGTGAAGATGAAACTGGTCAACGCTGGTTTCCAGTTCACCGCGGACCTGCTGCACCTCAAACCGCTACAACTCAGCAAAGGTAACCGTCACTCTCTCACCAAACTCCGGTCAAAATAACTCCGATTTCACCGTCCAGGATCAGAATCAGAATCAGAATCAGTTTTATTGGCCAGGTATACTTACATACACAAGGAATTTGACTTCGGTAAGTGTTAACTCTCTATATATACATTCAACAAATAGACATGTAGCAGTAAACATTCAGTAGACAAATAGTAATATAGACACATACCGTACAGTAGAGACAACAATATACATATAGGCACATATCAACATAATATACAAAAATACAAATATACAAATAATACATAATATCAAGACAAGTACACATGGAGTGGGATGTAAAGTGACGACGCTGAAGTTGGCATCCGATTCGCAGCTTCCGATTCTGCAGTTAAGGGGAAATTTAAGGGGAACTTAAAACTGTCCGATTTACATCGCTAAGAGACTGATCCTCCGTTTTCTGAACCTCTTACTGTATTGAATAAGTGTTAGTCATTAAGGTAAATTAGTAATTATGTCTAAAACACACTTTTACATTTGTGAAAGCTTTATTGTCTTTATGAGAACACAATAAAGGGAGATTTTACTGTTTTTTCACATATAGACCATATTAGACCAGGTCTAGATTCAAAACCGCAATACCTAGACTGGTCAAATCTGGACTAAATTATCCCAGAGAGTCTAAGGAGTGTTAAGAACACATTTTCAGATTTGTGAAAGCTTTATTCTATTTGTGAAAATGCAATAAAGGGAGATTTTACTGTTTTTTTGCATATGTAGACCACATTAGACCAGGTTTCCAAAAGGTAAAAATAACTTTTTCTACTTTTCTTTTGAAGTGAGAAGGAAGAGCTGCTCATGGATATAAGAAATGACATGGAGAGACGTGGACTTGTACGTTGAATGTCAATTAGCAAAGGCCATGCTGTGGCAATAAAATAAAACAGTGGACCTGCTATAAAAGCATTACTAATCTGAAATCTGTTTTTCAGACTCTTTAGCCTCTCTGGGTTAATTCTTGTCCAGTTTTGACAAGTTTAGGTGTAGTGGTTTTGGATCTGGACCTGGTCTAATGTGGTCTACATATGCAAGAAACAGTAAAATCTCCCTTTATTGCATTTTCACAAATAGAATAAAGCTTTCACAAATCTGAAAATGTGTTCTTAACACTCCTTAGACTCTCTGGGATAATTTAGTCCAGATCTGACCAGTCTAGGTATTGCGGTTTTGGATCTGGACCTGGTCTAATGTGGTCTACATATGCAAAAAACAGTAAAATCTCCCTTTATTGCATTTTCACAAATAGAATAAAGCTTTCACAAATCTGAAAATGTGTTCTTAGCACTCCTTAGACTCTCTGGGATAATTTAGTCCAGATTTGACCAGTCTAGGTATTGCGGTTTTGGATCTAGACCTGGT